>NW_028324426.1:93511-112511 GCF_052110815.1 Crocodylus siamensis | reverse complement strand
TCTAAAATTCCGCCTAGGCATGCCTGGAGTTGTTCTGGAGCCCGGAATTGCTACCTTCCTTGGGCTTCACTCCCAAAAAACCACTGGGAATGTGGACGCAGGACCCCCACAACCACCAGGGCCTTAAGCTTCCATCAAGTGCCCCCCTCATCCGGACTTAAGCCTCCAAGGAGTGCCCCCCGCACCTGGGCCAGGCCCCATTCACTTGCCTGGGGTTGACCTGGTGGCTGCACGGCCCCATAGGCTTGCAGGGAGTCGTCCTGGTGGCTGCAAGGCCCCACTCGCTTGCCCGGGGTTGACCTGGTGGCTGCAAGGCCCCAATCGCTTGCCTGGGGTTGACCTGGTGGCTGCAGGGCCCCATAGGCTTGCAGGGGTTTGACCTGGTGGCTGCAAGGCCCCATTCGCTTACCTCGGTTTTCCTGGCATGGTGCGTGGCATGCCTTGGGTTGACCTGGTGACCGGACCCCATTTCCAACAAGTGCCCCCCCATCCTGGGCCAGGCCCCATTCACTTTCCTGGGGTTGACCTGGTGCTGCAGGGCCCCATAGGCTTGCAGGGAGTCGTGGGTTGCAAGGCCTGGTGGCTGCAAGGCCCCAATCGCTTGCCTGGGGTTGACCTGGTGGCTGCAGGGCCCCATAGGCTTGCAGGGGGTTGACCTGGTGGCTGCAAGGCCCCATTCACTTACCTCGTGTTTTCCTGGCATCTGCAAGGCCCCATTTGCTTGCCTGGGGTTGTCCTGGGCTCCAAAAGTTCCCCTAGGCATGCCTTGGGTTGACCTGGTGACCGGACTTGCTGCCGCCCTGGGCTTCACTCCCTAAAAACCACCGGGAGTGCGGACGCAGGACCCTCACAACCGCCAGGGGCTTAAGCCTCCATCAAGTGCCCCCCGCACAAGGGCTTAAGCCTCCAACAAGTGCCCCCCCCACCTGGGCCAGGCCCCATTCCCTTCCCAGGGTTGACCTGGTGGCTGCAAGGCCCCATTCGCTTACCTGGGGTTGACCTGCTGGCTGCAAGGCCCCATTCGCATACCTGGGTTTGGCTTGGTGCCTGCTAGACCCCATTTGCTTGCCTTGGGTTGACTGGTGGCTGCAAGGCCCCATTCGCTTGCCTGGGCTTGACCTGGGCTCTAAAATTCCGCCTAGGCATGCCTGGGGTTGTTCTGGAGCCCGGAATTGCTACCTCCCTTGGGCTTCACTCCCAAAAAACCACTGGGAATGTGGACGCAGGACCCCCACAGCCACCAGGGCCTTAAGCTTCCATCAAGTGCCCCCCCCAACCGGACTTAAGCCTCCAAGGAGTGCCCCCCGCACCTGGGCCAGGCCCCATTCACTTGCCTGGGGTTGACCTGGTGGCTGCACGGCCCCAGAGGCTTGCAGGGGGTCGTCCTGGTGGCTGCAAGGCCCCACTCGCTTGCCCGGGGTTGACCTGGTGGCTGCAAGGCCCCAATCGCTTGCCTGGGGTTGACCTGGTGGCTGCAGGGCCCCATAGGCTTGCAGGGGTTTGACCTGGTGGCTGCAAGGCCCCATTCACTTACCTCGTGTTTTCCTGGCGTCTGCAAGGCCCCATTTGCTTGCCTGGGGTTGTCCTGGGCTCCAAAAGTTCCCCTAGGCATGCCTTGGGTTGACCTGGTGACCGGACTTGCTGCCGCCCTGGGCTTCACTCCCTAAAAACCACCGGGAGTGCGGACGCAGGACCCTCACAACCGCCAGGGGCTTAAGCCTCCATCAAGTGCCCCCCGCACACGGGCTTAAGCCTCCAACAAGTGCCCCCCCCACCTGGGCCAGGCCCCATTCGCTTACCTGGGGTTGACCTGGGGTGGCTGCAAGGCCCCATTCGCATACCTGGGTTTGGCTTGGTGCCTGCTAGACCCCATTTGCTTGCCTTGGGTTGGTCTGGTGGCTGCAAGGCCCCATTCGCTTGCCTGGGCTTGACCTGGGCTCTAAAATTCCGCCTAGGCATGCCTGGAGTTGTTCTGGAGCCCGGAATTGCTACCTTCCTTGGGCTTCACTCCCAAAAAGCCACCGGGAATGCGGACGCAGGACCCCCCAACCACCAGGGCCTTAAGCTTCCATCAAGTGCCCCCCTCATCCGGACTTAAGCCTCCAAGGAGTGCTCCCCCCCCACCTGGGCCAGGCCCCATTCACTTGCCTGGGGTTGACCTGGTGGCTGCAGGGCCCCATAGGCTTGCAGGGAGTCGTCCTGGTGGCTGCAAGGCCCCATTCGCTTGCCTGGGGTTGACCGGGTGGCTGCAAGGCCCCAGTCGCTTGCCTGGGGTTGACCTGGTGGCTGCAGGGCCCCATAGGCTTGCAGGGGGTTGACCTGGTGGCTGCAAGGCCCCATTCACTTACCTCGTGTTTTCCTGGCGTCTGCAAGGCCCCATTTGCTTGCCTGGGGTTGTCCTGGGCTCCAAAAGTTCCCCTAGGCATGCCTTGGGTTGACCTGGTGACCGGACTTGCTGCCGCCCTGGGCTTCACTCCCTAAAAACCACCGGGAGTGCGGACGCAGGACCCTCACAACCGCCAGGGGCTTAAGCCTCCATCAAGTGCCCCCCGCACAAGGGCTTAAGCCTCCAACAAGTGCCCCCCCCACCTGGGCCAGGCCCCATTCCCTTCCCAGGGTTGACCTGGTGGCTGCAAGGCCCCATTCGCTTACCTGGGGTTGACCTGCTGGCTGCAAGGCCCCATTCGCATACCTGGGTTTGGCTTGGTGCCTGCTAGACCCCATTTGCTTGCCTTGGGTTGATCTGGTGGCTGCAAGGCCCCATTCGCTTGCCTGGGCTTGACCTGGGCTCTAAAATTCCGCCTAGGCATGCCTGGGGTTGTTCTGGAGCCCGGAATTGCTACCTCCCTTGGGCTTCACTCCCAAAAAACCACTGGGAATGTGGACGCAGGACCCCCACAGCCACCAGGGCCTTAAGCTTCCATCAAGTGCCCCCCCCAACCGGACTTAAGCCTCCAAGGAGTGCCCCCCGCACCTGGGCCAGGCCCCATTCACTTGCCTGGGGTTGACCTGGTGGCTGCACGGCCCCAGAGGCTTGCAGGGGGTCGTCCTGGTGGCTGCAAGGCCCCACTCGCTTGCCCGGGGTTGACCTGGTGGCTGCAAGGCCCCAATCGCTTGCCTGGGGTTGACCTGGTGGCTGCAGGGCCCCATAGGCTTGCAGGGGTTTGACCTGGTGGCTGCAAGGCCCCATTCACTTACCTCGTGTTTTCCTGGCATATGCAAGGCCCCATTTGCTTGCCTGGGGTTGTCCTGGGCTCCAAAAGTTCCCCTAGGCATGCCTTGGGTTGACCTGGTGACCGGACTTGCTGCCGCCCTGGGCTTCACTCCCTAAAAACCACCGGGAGTGCGGACGCAGGACCCTCACAACCGCCAGGGGCTTAAGCCTCCATCAAGTGCCCCCCGCACACGGGCTTAAGCCTCCAACAAGTGCCCCCCCCACCTGGGCCAGGCCCCATTCGCTTACCTGGGGTTGACCTGCTGGCTGCAAGGCCCCATTCGCATACCTGGGTTTGCCTTGGTGCCTGCTAGACCCCATTTGCTTGCCTTGGGTTGGTCTGGTGGCTGCAAGGCCCCATTCGCTTGCCTGGGCTTGACCTGGGCTCTAAAATTCCGCCTAGGCATGCCTGGAGTTGTTCTGGAGCCCGGAATTGCTACCTTCCTTGGGCTTCACTCCCAAAAAGCCACCGGGAATGCGGACGCAGGACCCCCACAACCACCAGGGCCTTAAGCTTCCATCAAGTGCCCCCCTCATCCGGACTTAAGCCTCCAAGGAGTGCCCCCCCCACCTGGGCCAGGCCCCATTCACTTGCCTGGGGTTGACCTGGTGGCTGCAGGGCCCCATAGGCTTGCAGGGAGTCGTCCTGGTGGCTGCAAGGCCCCATTCACTTGCCCGGGGTTGACCGGGTGGCTGCAAGGCCCCAGTCGCTTGCCTGGGGTTGACCTGGTGGCTGCAGGGCCCCATAGGCTTGCAGGGGTTGACCTGGTGGCTGCAAGGCCCCATTCACTTACCTCGTGTTTTCCTGGCGTCTGCAAGGCCCCATTTGCTTGCCTGGGGTTGTCCTGGGCTCCAAAAGTTCCCCTAGGCATGCCTTGGGTTGACCTGGTGACCGGACTTGCTGCCGCCCTGGGCTTCACTCCCTAAAAACCACCGGGAGTGCGGACGCAGGACCCTCACAACCGCCAGGGGCTTAAGCCTCCATCAAGTGCCCCCCGCACAAGGGCTTAAGCCTCCAACAAGTGCCCCCCCCACCTGGGCCAGGCCCCATTCCCTTCCCAGGGTTGACCTGGTGGCTGCAAGGCCCCATTCGCTTACCTGGGGTTGACCTGCTGGCTGCAAGGCCCCATTCGCATACCTGGGTTTGGCTTGGTGCCTGCTAGACCCCATTTGCTTGCCTTGGGTTGGTCTGGTGGCTGCAAGGCCCCATTCGCTTGCCTGGGCTTGACCTGGGCTCTAAAATTCCGCCTAGGCATGCCTGGAGTTGTTCTGGAGCCCGGAATTGCTACCTTCCTTGGGCTTCACTCCCAAAAAGCCACCGGGAATGCGGACGCAGGACCCCCCAACCACCAGGGCCTTAAGCTTCCATCAAGTGCCCCCCTCATCCGGACTTAAGCCTCCAAGGAGTGCTCCCCCCCCACCTGGGCCAGGCCCCATTCACTTGCCTGGGGTTGACCTGGTGGCTGCAGGGCCCCATAGGCTTGCAGGGAGTCGTCCTGGTGGCTGCAAGGCCCCACTCGCTTGCCCGGGGTTGACCTGGTGGCTGCAAGGCCCCAATCGCTTGCCTGGGGTTGACCTGGTGGCTGCAGGGCCCCATAGGCTTGCAGGGGTTTGACCTGGTGGCTGCAAGGCCCCATTCACTTACCTCGTGTTTTCCTGGCATATGCAAGGCCCCATTTGCTTGCCTGGGGTTGTCCTGGGCTCCAAAAGTTCCCCTAGGCATGCCTTGGGTTGACCTGGTGACCGGACATGCTGCCGCCCTGGGCTTCACTCCCTAAAAACCACCGGGAGTGCGGACGCAGGACCCTCACAACCGCCAGGGGCTTAAGCCTCCATCAAGTGCCCCCCGCACCGGACTTAAGCCTCCAACAAGTGCCCCCCCACCTGGGCCAGGCCCCATTCACTTGCCTGGGGTTGACCTGGTGGCTGCAGGGCCCCATAGGCTTGCAGGGGTCGTTCCTGGTGGCTGCTAGGCCCCATTTGCTTGCCTTGGGTTGACCTGGTGGCTGCAAGGCCCCAATCGCTTGCCTGGGGTTGACCTGGTGGCTGCAGGGCCCCATAGGCTTGCAGGGGGTTGACCTGGTGGCTGCAAGGCCCCATTCACTTACCTCGTGTTTTCCTGGCATCTGCAAGGCCCCATTTGCTTGCCTGGGGTTGTCCTGGGCTCCAAAAGTTCCCCTAGGCATGCCTTGGGTTGACCTGGTGACCGGACTTGCTGCCGCCCTGGGCTTCACTCCCTAAAAACCACCGGGAGTGCGGACGCAGGACCCTCACAACCGCCAGGGGCTTAAGCCTCCATCAAGTGCCCCCCCACACGGGCTTAAGCCTCCAACAAGTGCCCCCCCACCTGGGCCAGGCCCCATTCCCTTCCCAGGGTTGACCTGGTGGCTGCAAGGCCCCATTCGCTTACCTGGGGTTGACCTGCTGGCTGCAAGGCCCCATTCGCATACCTGGGTTTGGCTTGGTGCCTGCTAGACCCCATTTGCTTGCCTTGGGTTGACCTGGTGGCTGCAAGGCCCCATTCGCTTGCCTGGGCTTGACCTGGGCTCTAAAATTCCGCCTAGGCATGCCTGGGGTTGTTCTGGAGCCCGGAATTGCTACCTCCCTTGGGCTTCACTCCCAAAAAACCACTGGGAATGTGGACGCAGGACCCCCACAGCCACCAGGGCCTTAAGCTTCCATCAAGTGCCCCCCCCAACCGGACTTAAGCCTCCAAGGAGTGCCCCCCGCACCTGGGCCAGGTCCCATTCACTTGCCTGGGGTTGACCTGGTGGCTGCACGGCCCCAGAGGCTTGCAGGGGGTCGTCCTGGTGGCTGCAAGGCCCCACTCGCTTGCCCGGGGTTGACCTGGTGGCTGCAAGGCCCCAATCGCTTGCCTGGGGTTGACCTGGTGGCTGCAGGGCCCCATAGGCTTGCAGGGGTTTGACCTGGTGGCTGCAAGGCCCCATTCACTTACCTCGTGTTTTCCTGGCATCTGCAAGGCCCCATTTGCTTGCCTGGGGTTGTCCTGGGCTCCAAAAGTTCCCCTAGGCATGCCTTGGGTTGACCTGGTGACCGGACTTGCTGCCGCCCTGGGCTTCACTCCCTAAAAACCACCGGGAGTGCGGACGCAGGACCCTCACAACCGCCAGGGGCTTAAGCCTCCATCAAGTGCCCCCCGCACACGGGCTTAAGCCTCCAACAAGTGCCCCCCCCACCTGGGCCAGGCCCCATTCCCTTCCCAGGGTTGACCTGGTGCCTGCAGGCCCCATTCGCTTACCTGGGGTTGACCTGCTGGCTGCAAGGCCCCATTCGCATACCTGGGTTTGGCTTGGTGCCTGCTAGACCCCATTTGCTTGCCTTGGGTTGGTCTGGTGGCTGCAAGGCCCCATTCGCTTGCCTGGGCTTGACCTGGGCTCTAAAATTCCGCCTAGGCATGCCTGGAGTTGTTCTGGAGCCCGGAATTGCTACCTTCCTTGGGCTTCACTCCCAAAAAGCCACCGGGAATGCGGACGCAGGACCCCCCAACCACCAGGGCCTTAAGCTTCCATCAAGTGCCCCCCTCATCCGGACTTAAGCCTCCAAGGAGTGCTCCCCCCCCACCTGGGCCAGGCCCCATTCACTTGCCTGGGGTTGACCTGGTGGCTGCAGGGCCCCATAGGCTTGCAGGGAGTCGTCCTGGTGGCTGCAAGGCCCCATTCACTTGCCCGGGGTTGACCTGGTGGCTGCAAGGCCCCAGTCGCTTGCCTGGGGTTGACCTGGTGCTGCAGGGCCCCATAGGCTTGCAGGGGGTTGACCTGGTGGCTGCAAGGCCCCATTCACTTACCTCGTGTTTTCCTGGCATCTGCAAGGCCCCATTTGCTTGCCTGGGGTTGTCCTGGGCTCCAAAAGTTCCCCTAGGCATGCCTTGGGTTGACCTGGTGACCGGACTTGCTGCCGCCCTGGGCTTCACTCCCTAAAAACCACCGGGAGTGCGGACGCAGGACCCTCACAACCGCCAGGGGCTTAAGCCTCCATCAAGTGCCCCCCGCACAAGGGCTTAAGCCTCCAACAAGTGCCCCCCCCACCTGGGCCAGGCCCCATTCCCTTCCCAGGGTTGACCTGGTGGCTGCAAGGCCCCATTCGCTTACCTGGGGTTGACCTGCTGGCTGCAAGGCCCCATTCGCATACCTGGGTTTGGCTTGGTGCCTGCTAGACCCCATTTGCTTGCCTTGGGTTGATCTGGTGGCTGCAAGGCCCCATTCGCTTGCCTGGGCTTGACCTGGGCTCTAAAATTCCGCCTAGGCATGCCTGGAGTTGTTCTGGAGCCCGGAATTGCTACCTTCCTTGGGCTTCACTCCCAAAAAACCACTGGGAATGTGGACGCAGGACCCCCACAGCCACCAGGGCCTTAAGCTTCCATCAAGTGCCCCCCCCAACCGGACTTAAGCCTCCAAGGAGTGCCCCCCGCACCTGGGCCAGGCCCCATTCACTTGCCTGGGGTTGACCTGGTGGCTGCACGGCCCCAGAGGCTTGCAGGGGGTCGTCCTGGTGGCTGCAAGGCCCCACTCGCTTGCCCGGGGTTGACCTGGTGGCTGCAAGGCCCCAATCGCTTGCCTGGGGTTGACCTGGTGGCAAGGCCCCAATCGCTTGCCTGGGGTTGACCTGGTGGCTGCAGGGCCCCATAGGCTTGCAGGGGGTTTGACCTGGTGGCTGCAAGGCCCCATTCACTTACCTCGTGTTTTCCTGGCATATGCAAGGCCCCATTTGCTTGCCTGGGGTTGTCCTGGGCTCCAAAAGTTCCCCTAGGCATGCCTTGGGTTGACCTGGTGACCGGACATGCTGCCGCCCTGGGCTTCACTCCCTAAAAACCACCGGGAGTGCGGACGCAGGACCCTCACAACCGCCAGGGGCTTAAGCCTCCATCAAGTGCCCCCCGCACACGGGCTTAAGCCTCCAACAAGTGCCCCCCCCACCTGGGCCAGGCCCCATTCCCCATTCGCTTACCTGGGGTTGACCTGCTGGCTGCAAGGCCCCATTCGCATACCTGGGTTTGCCTTGGTGCCTGCTAGACCCCATTTGCTTGCCTTGGGTTGGTCTGGTGGCTGCAAGGCCCCATTCGCTTGCCTGGGCTTGACCTGGGCTCTAAAATTCCGCCTAGGCATGCCTGGAGTTGTTCTGGAGCCCGGAATTGCTACCTTCCTTGGGCTTCACTCCCAAAAAGCCACCGGGAATGCGGACGCAGGACCCCCACAACCACCAGGGCCTTAAGCTTCCATCAAGTGCCCCCCTCATCCGGACTTAAGCCTCCAAGGAGTGCCCCCCCCACCTGGGCCAGGCCCCATTCACTTGCCTGGGGTTGACCTGGTGGCTGCAGGGCCCCATAGGCTTGCAGGGGGTCGTCCTGGTGGCTGCAAGGCCCCACTCGCTTGCCCGGGGTTGACCTGGTGGCTGCAAGGCCCCAATCGCTTGCCTGGGGTTGACCTGGTGGCTGCAGGGCCCCATAGGCTTGCAGGGGTTTGACCTGGTGGCTGCAAGGCCCCATTCACTTACCTCGTGTTTTCCTGGCGTCTGCAAGGCCCCATTTGCTTGCCTGGGGTTGTCCTGGGCTCCAAAAGTTCCCCTAGGCATGCCTTGGGTTGACCTGGTGACCGGACTTGCTGCCGCCCTGGGCTTCACTCCCTAAAAACCACCGGGAGTGCGGACGCAGGACCCTCACAACCGCCAGGGGCTTAAGCCTCCATCAAGTGCCCCCCGCACAAGGGCTTAAGCCTCCAACAAGTGCCCCCCCCACCTGGGCCAGGCCCCATTCCCTTCCCAGGGTTGACCTGGTGGCTGCAAGGCCCCATTCGCTTACCTGGGGTTGACCTGCTGGCTGCAAGGCCCCATTCGCATACCTGGGTTTGGCTTGGTGCCTGCTAGACGCCATTTGCTTGCCTTGGGTTGGTCTGGTGGCTGCAAGGCCCCATTCGCTTGCCTGGGCTTGACCTGGGCTCTAAAATTCCGCCTAGGCATGCCTGGAGTTGTTCTGGAGCCCGGAATTGCTACCTTCCTTGGGCTTCACTCCCAAAAAGCCACTGGGAATGCGGACGCAGGACCCCCACAACCACCAGGGCCTTAAGCTTCCATCAAGTGCCCCCCTCATCCGGACTTAAGCCTCCAAGGAGTGCCCCCCCACCTGGGCCAGGCCCCATTCACTTGCCTGGGGTTGACCTGGTGGCTGCAGGGCCCCATAGGCTTGCAGGGAGTCGTCCTGGTGGCTGCAAGGCCCCATTCGCTTGCCCGGGGTTGACCGGGTGGCTGCAAGGCCCCAGTCGCTTGCCTGGGGTTGACCTGGTGGCTGCAGGGCCCCATAGGCTTGCAGGGGTTTGACCTGGTGGCTGCAAGGCCCCATTCACTTACCTCGTGTTTTCCTGGCGTCTGCAAGGCCCCATTTGCTTGCCTGGGGTTGTCCTGGGCTCCAAAAGTTCCCCTAGGCATGCCTTGGGTTGACCTGGTGACCGGACTTGCTGCCGCCCTGGGCTTCACTCCCTAAAAACCACCGGGAGTGCGGACGCAGGACCCTCACAACCGCCAGGGGCTTAAGCCTCCATCAAGTGCCCCCCGCACAAGGGCTTAAGCCTCCAACAAGTGCCCCCCCCACCTGGGCCAGGCCCCATTCCCTTCCCAGGGTTGACCTGGTGGCTGCAAGGCCCCATTCGCTTACCTGGGGTTGACCTGCTGGCTGCAAGGCCCCATTCGCATACCTGGGTTTGGCTTGGTGCCTGCTAGACCCCATTTGCTTGCCTTGGGTTGGTCTGGTGGCTGCAAGGCCCCATTCGCTTGCCTGGGCTTGACCTGGGCTCTAAAATTCCGCCTAGGCATGCCTGGAGTTGTTCTGGAGCCCGGAATTGCTACCTTCCTTGGGCTTCACTCCCAAAAAGCCACCGGGAATGCGGACGCAGGACCCCCCAACCACCAGGGCCTTAAGCTTCCATCAAGTGCCCCCCTCATCCGGACTTAAGCCTCCAAGGAGTGCTCCCCCCCCCTGGGGTTGACCTGGGCCAGGCCCCATTCACTTGCCTGGGGTTGACCTGGTGGCTGCAGGGCCCCATAGGCTTGCAGGGAGTCGTCCTGGTGGCTGCAAGGCCCCATTCGCTTGCCCGGGGTTGACCTGGTGGCTGCAAGGCCCCAATCGCTTGCCTGGGGTTGACCTGGTGGCTGCAGGGCCCCATAGGCTTGCAGGGGGTTGACCTGGTGGCTGCAAGGCCCCATTCACTTACCTCGTGTTTTCCTGGCATCTGCAAGGCCCCATTTGCTTGCCTGGGGTTGTCCTGGGCTCCAAAAGTTCCCCTAGGCATGCCTTGGGTTGACCTGGTGACCGGACTTGCTGCCGCCCTGGGCTTCACTCCCTAAAAACCACCGGGAGTGCGGACGCAGGACCCTCACAACCGCCAGGGGCTTAAGCCTCCATCAAGTGCCCCCCGCACACGGGCTTAAGCCTCCAACAAGTGCCCCCCCCACCTGGGCCAGGCCCCATTCCCTTCCCAGGGTTGACCTGGTGGCTGCAAGGCCCCATTCGCTTACCTGGGGTTGACCTGCTGGCTGCAAGGCCCCATTCGCATACCTGGGTTTGGCTTGGTGCCTGCTAGACCCCATTTGCTTGCCTTGGGTTGATCTGGTGGCTGCAAGGCCCCATTCGCTTGCCTGGGCTTGACCTGGGCTCTAAAATTCCGCCTAGGCATGCCTGGGGTTGTTCTGGAGCCCGGAATTGCTACCTCCCTTGGGCTTCACTCCCAAAAAACCACTGGGAATGTGGACGCAGGACCCCCACAGCCACCAGGGCCTTAAGCTTCCATCAAGTGCCCCCCCCAACCGGACTTAAGCCTCCAAGGAGTGCCCCCCGCACCTGGGCCAGGTCCCATTCACTTGCCTGGGGTTGACCTGGTGGCTGCACGGCCCCAGAGGCTTGCAGGGGGTCGTCCTGGTGGCTGCAAGGCCCCACTCGCTTGCCCAGGGGTTGACCTGGTGGCTGCAAGGCCCCAATCGCTTGCCTGGGGTTGACCTGGTGGCTGCAGGGCCCCATAGGCTTGCAGGGGTTTGACCTGGTGGCTGCAAGGCCCCATTCACTTACCTCGTGTTTTCCTGGCATATGCAAGGCCCCATTTGCTTGCCTGGGGTTGTCCTGGGCTCCAAAAGTTCCCCTAGGCATGCCTTGGGTTGACCTGGTGACCGGACATGCTGCCGCCCTGGGCTTCACTCCCTAAAAACCACCGGGAGTGCGGACGCAGGACCCTCACAACCGCCAGGGGCTTAAGCCTCCATCAAGTGCCCCCCGCACAGGGGCTTAAGCCTCCAACAAGTGCCCCCCCACCTGGGCCAGGCCCCATTCACTTGCCTGGGGTTGACCTGGTGGCTGCAAGGCCCCATTCTTGCATACCTGGGTTTCCCTTGGTGCCCGCTAGGCCCCATTCGCTTGCCTTGGGTTGACCTGGTGGCTGCAAGGCCCCAATCGCTTGCCTGGGGTTGACCTGGTGGCTGCAGGGCCCCATAGGCTTGCAGGGGGTTGACCTGGTGGCTGCAAGGCCCCATTCACTTACCTCGTGTTTTCCTGGCATCTGCAAGGCCCCATTTGCTTGCCTGGGGTTGTCCTGGGCTCCAAAAGTTCCCCTAGGCATGCCTTGGGTTGACCTGGTGACCGGACTTGCTGCCGCCCTGGGCTTCACTCCCTAAAAACCACCGGGAGTGCGGACGCAGGACCCTCACAACCGCCAGGGGCTTAAGCCTCCATCAAGTGCCCCCCGCACACGGGCTTAAGCCTCCAACAAGTGCCCCCCCCACCTGGGCCAGGCCCCATTCCCTTCCCAGGGTTGACCTGGTGGCTGCAAGGCCCCATTCGCTTACCTGGGGTTGACCTGCTGGCTGCAAGGCCCCATTCGCATACCTGGGTTTGGCTTGGTGCCTGCTAGACGCCATTTGCTTGCCTTGGGTTGGTCTGGTGGCTGCAAGGCCCCATTCGCTTGCCTGGGCTTGACCTGGGCTCTAAAATTCCGCCTAGGCATGCCTGGAGTTGTTCTGGAGCCCGGAATTGCTACCTTCCTTGGGCTTCACTCCCAAAAAACCACTGGGAATGTGGACGCAGGACCCCCACAACCACCAGGGCCTTAAGCTTCCATCAAGTGCCCCCCCCAACCGGACTTAAGCCTCCAAGGAGTGCCCCCCCACCTGGGCCAGGCCCCATTCACTTGCCTGGGGTTGACCTGGTGGCTGCACGGCCCCATAGGCTTGCAGGGGGTCGTCCTGGTGGCTGCAAGGCCCCACTCGCTTGCCCGGGGTTGACCGGGTGGCTGCAAGGCCCCAATCGCTTGCCTGGGGTTGACCTGGTGGCTGCAGGGCCCCATAGGCTTGCAGGGGGTTGACCTGGTGGCTGCAAGGCCCCATTCACTTACCTCGTGTTTTCCTGGCGTCTGCAAGGCCCCATTTGCTTGCCTGGGGTTGTCCTGGGCTCCAAAAGTTCCCCTAGGCATGCCTTGGGTTGACCTGGTGACCGGACTTGCTGCCGCCCTGGGCTTCACTCCCTAAAAACCACCGGGAGTGCGGACGCAGGACCCTCACAACCGCCAGGGGCTTAAGCCTCCATCAAGTGCCCCCCGCACAAGGGCTTAAGCCTCCAACAAGTGCCCCCCCCACCTGGGCCAGGCCCCATTCCCTTCCCAGGGTTGACCTGGTGGCTGCAAGGCCCCATTCGCTTACCTGGGGTTGACCTGCTGGCTGCAAGGCCCCATTCGCATACCTGGGTTTGGCTTGGTGCCTGCTAGACCCCATTTGCTTGCCTTGGGTTGGTCTGGTGGCTGCAAGGCCCCATTCGCTTGCCTGGGCTTGACCTGGGCTCTAAAATTCCGCCTAGGCATGCCTGGAGTTGTTCTGGAGCCCGGAATTGCTACCTTCCTTGGGCTTCACTCCCAAAAAGCCACCGGGAATGCGGACGCAGGACCCCCCAACCACCAGGGCCTTAAGCTTCCATCAAGTGCCCCCCTCATCCGGACTTAAGCCTCCAAGGAGTGCTCCCCCCCCCACCTGGGCCAGGCCCCATTCACTTGCCTGGGGTTGACCTGGTGGCTGCAGGGCCCCATAGGCTTGCAGGGAGTCGTCCTGGTGGCTGCAAGGCCCCATTCGCTTGCCCGGGGTTGACCGGGTGGCTGCAAGGCCCCAGTCGCTTGCCTGGGGTTGACCTGGTGGCTGCAGGGCCCCATAGGCTTGCAGGGGGTTGACCTGGTGGCTGCAAGGCCCCATTCACTTACCTCGTGTTTTCCTGGCGTCTGCAAGGCCCCATTTGCTTGCCTGGGGTTGTCCTGGGCTCCAAAAGTTCCCCTAGGCATGCCTTGGGTTGACCTGGTGACCGGACTTGCTGCCGCCCTGGGCTTCACTCCCTAAAAACCACCGGGAGTGCGGACGCAGGACCCTCACAACCGCCAGGGGCTTAAGCCTCCATCAAGTGCCCCCCGCACAAGGGCTTAAGCCTCCAACAAGTGCCCCCCCCACCTGGGCCAGGCCCCATTCCCTTCCCAGGGTTGACCTGGTGGCTGCAAGGCCCCATTCGCTTACCTGGGGTTGACCTGCTGGCTGCAAGGCCCCATTCGCATACCTGGGTTTGGCTTGGTGCCTGCTAGACCCCATTTGCTTGCCTTGGGTTGATCTGGTGGCTGCAAGGCCCCATTCGCTTGCCTGGGCTTGACCTGGGCTCTAAAATTCCGCCTAGGCATGCCTGGAGTTGTTCTGGAGCCCGGAATTGCTACCTTCCTTGGGCTTCACTCCCAAAAAGCCACTGGGAATGTGGACGCAGGACCCCCACAACCACCAGGGCCTTAAGCTTCCATCAAGTGCCCCCCTCATCCGGACTTAAGCCTCCAAGGAGTGCCCCCCCCACCTGGGCCAGGCCCCATTCACTTGCCTGGGGTTGACCTGGTGGCTGCAGGGCCCCATAGGCTTGCAGGGGGTCGTCCTGGTGGCTGCAAGGCCCCACTCGCTTGCCCGGGGTTGACCTGGTGGCTGCAAGGCCCCAATCGCTTGCCTGGGGTTGACCTGGTGGCTGCAGGGCCCCATAGGCTTGCAGGGGGTTGACCTGGTGGCTGCAAGGCCCCATTCACTTACCTCGTGTTTTCCTGGCATCTGCAAGGCCCCATTTGCTTGCCTGGGGTTGTCCTGGGCTCCAAAAGTTCCCCTAGGCATGCCTTGGGTTGACCTGGTGACCGGACTTGCTGCCGCCCTGGGCTTCACTCCCTAAAAACCACCGGGAGTGCGGACGCAGGACCCTCACAACCGCCAGGGGCTTAAGCCTCCATCAAGTGCCCCCCGCACACGGGCTTAAGCCTCCAACAAGTGCCCCCCCCACCTGGGCCAGGCCCCATTCCCTTCCCAGGGTTGACCTGGTGGCTGCAAGGCCCCATTCGCTTACCTGGGTTGACCTGCTGGCTGCAAGGCCCCATTCGCATACCTGGGTTTGGCTTGGTGCCTGCTAGACCCCATTTGCTTGCCTTGGGTTGATCTGGTGGCTGCAAGGCCCCATTCGCTTGCCTGGGCTTGACCTGGGCTCTAAAATTCCGCCTAGGCATGCCTGGAGTTGTTCTGGAGCCCGGAATTGCTACCTTCCTTGGGCTTCACTCCCAAAAAGCCACCGGGAATGCGGACGCAGGACCCCCACAACCACCAGGGCCTTAAGCTTCCATCAAGTGCCCCCCTCATCCGGACTTAAGCCTCCAAGGAGTGCCCCCCCCACCTGGGCCAGGCCCCATTCACTTGCCTGGGGTTGACCTGGTGGCTGCAGGGCCCCATAGGCTTGCAGGGAGTCGTCCTGGTGGCTGCAAGGCCCCATTCACTTGCCCGGGGTTGACCTGGTGGCTGCAAGGCCCCAATCGCTTGCCTGGGGTTGACCTGGTGGCTGCAGGGCCCCATAGGCTTGCAGGGGTTTGACCTGGTGGCTGCAAGGCCCCATTCACTTACCTCGTGTTTTCCTGGCGTCTGCAAGGCCCCATTTGCTTGCCTGGGGTTGTCCTGGGCTCCAAAAGTTCCCCTAGGCATGCCTTGGGTTGACCTGGTGACCGGACTTGCTGCCGCCCTGGGCTTCACTCCCTAAAAACCACCGGGAGTGCGGACGCAGGACCCTCACAACCGCCAGGGGCTTAAGCCTCCATCAAGTGCCCCCCGCACACCGGCTTAAGCCTCCAACAAGTGCCCCCCCCACCTGGGCCAGGCCCCATTCCCTTCCCTGGGTTGACCTGGTGGCTGCAAGGCCCCATTCGCTTGCCTGGGGTTGACCTGGTGGCTGCAAGGCCCCATTCGCTTGCCTGGGGTTGACCTGGTGGCTGCAAGGCCCCATCGCTTGCCTGGGGTTGACCTGGGGCTTAGGCTTGCCTGGTGCAAGGCCCCATTCACTTACCTCGCTGCAGGGCCCCATAGGCTTGGGGGGTTGACCTGGTGGCTGCAAGGCCCCATTCACTTACCTCGTGTTTTCCTGCAAGGCCCCATTTGCTTGCCTGGGGTTGTCCTGGGCTCCAAAAGTTCCCCTAGGCATGCCTTGGGTTGACCTGGTGACCGGACTTGCTGCCGCCCTGGGCTTCACTCCCTAAAAACCACCGGGAGTGCGGACGCAGGACCCTCACAACCGCCAGGGGCTTAAGCCTCCATCAAGTGCCCCCCGCACACGGGCTTAAGCCTCCAACAAGTGCCCCCCCCACCTGGGCCTGGTGGCTGCAGGCCCCATTCGCTTACCTGGGGTTGACCTGCTGGCTGCAAGGCCCCATTCGCATACCTGGGTTTGGCTTGGTGCCTGCTAGACCCCATTTGCTTGCCTTGGGTTGGTCTGGTGGCTGCAAGGCCCCATTCGCTTGCCTGGGCTTGACCTGGGCTCTAAAATTCCGCCTAGGCATGCCTGGAGTTGTTCTGGAGCCCGGAATTGCTACCTTCCTTGGGCTTCACTCCCAAAAAACCACTGGGAATGCGGACGCAGGACCCCCACAACCACCAGGGCCTTAAGCTTCCATCAAGTGCCCCCCTCATCCGGACTTAAGCCTCCAAGGAGTGCCCCCCCACCTGGGCCAGGCCCCATTCACTTGCCTGGGGTTGACCTGGTGGCTGCACGGCCCCATAGGCTTGCAGGGAGTCGTCCTGGTGGCTGCAAGGCCCCATTCACTTGCCCGGGGTTGACCGGGTGGCTGCAAGGCCCCAGTCGCTTGCCTGGGGTTGACCTGGTGGCTGCAGGGCCCCATAGGCTTGCAGGGGTTTGACCTGGTGGCTGCAAGGCCCCATTCACTTACCTCGTGTTTTCCTGGCGTCTGCAAGGCCCCATTTGCTTGCCTGGGGTTGTCCTGGGCTCCAAAAGTTCCCCTAGGCATGCCTTGGGTTGACCTGGTGACCGGACTTGCTGCCGCCCTGGGCTTCACTCCCTAAAAACCACCGGGAGTGCGGACGCAGGACCCTCACAACCGCCAGGGGCTTAAGCCTCCATCAAGTGCCCCCCGCACAAGGGCTTAAGCCTCCAACAAGTGCCCCCCCCACCTGGGCCAGGCCCCATTCCCTTCCCAGGGTTGACCTGGTGCCAAGGCCCCATTCGCTTACCTGGGGTTGACCTGCTGGCTGCAAGGCCCCATTCGCATACCTGGGTTTGGCTTGGTGCCTGCTAGACCCCATTTGCTTGCCTTGGGTTGATCTGGTGGCTGCAAGGCCCCATTCGCTTGCCTGGGCTTGACCTGGGCTCTAAAATTCCGCCTAGGCATGCCTGGAGTTGTTCTGGAGCCCGGAATTGCTACCTTCCTTGGGCTTCACTCCCAAAAAGCCACCGGGAATGTGGACGCAGGACCCCCCAACCACCAGGGCCTTAAGCTTCCATCAAGTGCCCCCCTCATCCGGACTTAAGCCTCCAAGGAGTGCTCCCCCCCCACCTGGGCCAGGCCCCATTCACTTGCCTGGGGTTGACCTGGTGGCTGCAGGGCCCCATAGGCTTGCAGGGAGTCGTCCTGGTGGCTGCAAGGCCCCAGTCGGCCTGGGCCTTGGGTTGACCTGCTGGCTGCAAGGCCCCATTCGCTTGACCTGGTGGCTGCAAGGCCCCATAGGCTTGCAGGGGGGTTGACCTGGTGGCTGCAAGGCCCCATTCACTTACCTCGTGTTTTCCTGGCATCTGCAAGGCCCCATTTGCTTGCCTGGGGTTGTCCTGGGCTCCAAAAGTTCCCCTAGGCATGCCTTGGGTTGACCTGGTGACCGGACTTGCTGCCGCCCTGGGCTTCACTCCCTAAAAACCACCGGGAGTGCGGACGCAGGACCCTCACAACCGCCAGGGGCTTAAGCCTCCATCAAGTGCCCCCCGCACAAGGGCTTAAGCCTCCAACAAGTGCCCCCCCACCTGGGCCAGGCCCCATTCCCTTCCCAGGGTTGACCTGGTGGCTGCAAGGCCCCATTCGCTTACCTGGGGTTGACCTGCTGGCTGCAAGGCCCCATTCGCATACCTGGGTTTGGCTTGGTGCCTGCTAGACCCCATTTGCTTGCCTTGGGTTGATCTGGTGGCTGCAAGGCCCCATTCGCTTGCCTGGGCTTGACCTGGGCTCTAAAATTCCGCCTAGGCATGCCTGGGGTTGTTCTGGAGCCCGGAATTGCTACCTCCCTTGGGCTTCACTCCCAAAAAACCACTGGGAATGTGGACGCAGGACCCCCACAGCCACCAGGGCCTTAAGCTTCCATCAAGTGCCCCCCCCAACCGGACTTAAGCCTCCAAGGAGTGCCCCCCGCACCTGGGCCAGGTCCCATTCACTTGCCTGGGGTTGACCTGGTGGCTGCACGGCCCCAGAGGCTTGCAGGGGGTCGTCCTGGTGGCTGCAAGGCCCCACTCGCTTGCCCAGGGGTTGACCTGGTGGCTGCAAGGCCCCAATCGCTTGCCTGGGGTTGACCTGGTGGCTGCAGGGCCCCATAGGCTTGCAGGGGTTTGACCTGGTGGCTGCAAGGCCCCATTCGCTTACCTGGGGTTGACCTACCTCGTGTTTTCCTGGCATTCGCATACCTGGGTTTGCCTTGGTGCCCCTAGACCCCATTTGCTTGCCTTGGGTTGACCTGGTGGCTGCAAGGCCCCATTCGCACCTCCAAGGAGTGCCCCCCCACCTGGGCCAGGCCCCATTCACTTGCCTGGGGTTGACCTGGTGGCTGCAGGGCCCCATTCGCTTGCCTGGGTCGTCCTGGTGGCTGCAAGGCCCCATTCACTTGCCCGGGGTTGACCTGGTGGCTGCAAGGCCCCAATCGCTTGCCTGGGGTTGACCTGGTGGCTGCAGGGCCCCATAGGCTTGCAGGGGGTTGACCTGGTGGCTGCAAGGCCCCATTCACTTACCTCGTGTTTTCCTGGCATCTGCAAGGCCCCATTTGCTTGCCTGGGGTTGTCCTGGGCTCCAAAAGTTCCCCTAGGCATGCCTTGGGTTGACCTGGTGACCGGACTTGCTGCCGCCCTGGGCTTCACTCCCTAAAAACCACCGGGAGTGCGGACGCAGGACCCTCACAACCGCCAGGGGCTTAAGCCTCCATCAAGTGCCCCCCGCACACGGGCTTAAGCCTCCAACAAGTGCCCCCCCCACCTGGGCCAGGCCCCATTCGCTTACCTGGGGTTGACCTGCTGGCTGCAAGGCCCCATTCGCATACCTGGGTTTGGCTTGGTGCCTGCTAGACGCCATTTGCTTGCCTTGGGTTGGTCTGGTGGCTGCAAGGCCCCATTCGCTTGCCTGGGCTTGACCTGGGCTCTAAAATTCCGCCTAGGCATGCCTGGAGTTGTTCTGGAGCCCGGAATTGCTACCTTCCTTGGGCTTCACTCCCAAAAAG
>NW_028324426.1:69922-93411 GCF_052110815.1 Crocodylus siamensis | reverse complement strand
TGGTTTTTTGGGAGAGAAGACCAAGGGCAGCAGCAAGTCCGGGCTCCAGAACAATCCCAGGCATGCCTAGGTGGACTTTTGGAGCACAGGTCAACCCCAGGCAAGCGAATGGGGCCTTGCAGCCACCAGGTCAACACAAGGCAAGCAAATGTGGCCAAGCAGGCACCAAGGCAAACCCAGGTAAGCGAATGGGGCCTTGCAGCCACCAGGTCAACCCTGGGAAGGGAATGGGGCCTGGCCCAGGTTGTGGGGGCACTTGTTGGAGGCTTAAGCCCGTGTGGGGGGGGCACTTGATGGAAGCTTAAGGCCCTGGTGGTTGTGGGCGTCCTGCGTCCGCACCCCCGGTGGTTTTTTTGGAGCGAAGACCAAGGGCAGCAGCAAGTCCGTGCTCCAGAACAACCCCAGGCATGCCTAGGTGGACTTTTGGAGCACAGGTCAACCCCAGGAAAGCGAATGGGGCCTTGCAGCCACCAGGTCAACCCAAGGCAAGCAAATATGGTCTAGCAGGCACCAAGGCAAACCCAGGTAAGCGAATGGGGCCTTACAGCCACCAGGTCAACCCTGGGAAGGGAATGGGGCCTGGCCCAGGTTGGGGGGGCACTTGTTGGAGGCTTAAGCCCGTGTGGGGGGGGCACTTGATGGAGGCTTAAGCCCCTGGCGGTTGTGAGGGTCCTGCGTCCGCACTCCCGGTGGTTTTTAGGGAGTGAAGCCCAGGTCGGCAGCAAGTCCGGTCACCAGGTCAACCCAAGGTATGCCTAGGGGAGCTTTTGGAGGCCAGGACAACCGCCGGCGAGCAAATCGGGCCTTGCAGACAGCAGGTAAACACGAGGCAAGTGAATGGGGCCTTGCAGCCACCAGGTCAACACCAGTCAAGCGATTGGGGCCTTGCAGCCACCAGGACAACCCAGGGCAAGCGAGTGGGGCCTGGCAGCGACCAGCTTGATCCCCTGCAAGCCTATGGGGCCCTGCAGCCACCAGGTCAACCTCAGGCAAGTGAATGGGGCCTGGCCCAGGTGGCCGGGGGCACTCCTTGGAGGCTTATGTCCGGATGGGTTGGGCACTTGATGGAAGCTTAAGGCCCTGGTGGTTGTGGGGGTCCTGCGTCCGCACCCCCGGTGGTTTTTTGGGAGAGAAGACCAAGGGCAGCAGCAAGTCCGGGCTCCAGAACAACCCCAGGCATGCCTAGGTGGACTTTTGGAGCACAGGTCAACCCCAGGCAAGCGAATGGGGCCTTGCAGCCACCAGGTCAACACAAGGCAAGCAAATGTGGCCTAGCAGGCACCAAGGCAAACCCAGGTAAGCGAATGGGGCCTTGCAGCCACCAGGTCAACCCTGGGAAGGGAATGAGGCCTGGCCCAGGTTGGGGGGGCACTTGTTGGAGGCTTAAGCCCGTGTGGGGGGGGCACTTGATGGAAGCTTAAGGCCCTGGTGGTTGTGGGGGTCCTGCGTCCGCACCCCCGGTGGTTTTTTTGGAGCGAAGACCAAGGGCAGCAGCAAGGCCGGGCTCCAGAACAACCCCAGGCATGCCTAGGTGGACTTTTGGAGCACAGGTCAACCCCAGGCAAGCGAATGGGGCCTTGCAGCCACCAGGTCAACCCAAGGCAAGCAAATGTGGCCTAGCAGGCACCAAGGCAAACCCAGGTAAGCGAATGGGGCCTTGCAGCCACCAGGTCAACCCTGGGAAGGGAATGGGGCCTGGCCCAGGTTGGGGGGGCACTTGTTGGAGGCTTAAGCCCGTGTGGGGGGGGCACTTGATGGAGGCTTAAGCCCCTGGCGGTTGTGAGGGTCCTGCGTCCGCACTCCCGGTGGTTTTTAGGGAGTGAAGCCCAGGTCGGCAGCAAGTCCGGTCACCAGGTCAACCCAAGGTATGCCTAGGGGAGCTTTTGGAGGCCAGGACAACCGCCGGCGAGCAAATGGGGCCTTGCAGACAGCAGGTAAACACGAGGCAAGTGAATGGGGCCTTGCAGTCACCAGGTCAACACCAGGCAAGCGATTTGGGCCTTGCAGCCACCAGGACAACCCAGGGCAAGCGAGTGGGGCCTGGCAGCGACCAGCTTGATCCCCTGAAAGCCTATGGGGCCCTGCAGCCACCAGGTCAACCACAGGCAAGTGAATGGGGCCTTGCAGCCACCAGGTGAACCCCATGCAAGCAAATGGGGCCTAGCAGGCACCAAGGCAAACCCAGGTAAGTGAATGGGGCCTTGCAGCCAGCCGGTCAACCCCAGGTAAGCCAATGGGGCCTTGCAGCCACCAGGTCAACCCTGGGAAGGGAATGGGGCCTGGCCCAGGTGGTGGGGGCACTCCTTGGAGGCTCTAAGAACGGGTCGGGGGGGCACTTGATGAAAGCTTAAGGCCCTGGTGGTTGTGGGGGTCCTGCGTCTGCACTCCCGCGGGTTTTTTGGGAGTAAGGCCGAAGGGTGGCAGCAAGTCCTGCCTGCAGGACAACCCCAGGCATGCCTAGGGGGACTTTTGGAGCCCAGGTCAACCCCAGGCAAGCGAATGGGGCCTTGCAGACACCAGGTCAGCCCCATGCAAGCGAACGGGGCCTAGCAGGCACCAAGGCAAACCCAGGTATGCGAATGGGGCCTTGCAGCCAGCAGGTCAACCCCAGGTAAGCGAATGGGGTCTTGCAGCCACCAGGTCAACCTTGGGAAGGGAATGGGGCCTGGCCCAGGTGGTGGGGGCACTTGTTGGAGGCTTAAGCCCATGTGGGGGGGGCACTTGATGGAGGCTTAAGGCCCTGGTGGTTGTGCGGGTCCTGCGCCCGCACTCCCGGTGGTTTTTTGGGAGTGAAGCTCAGGGCGGCACCAAGTCCGGTCAGCAGGTCAACTACGGGCATGCCTAGGGGAACTTTTCGAGCCCAGGTCAACCCTAGGCAAGCGAATGGGGCCTTGCAGACAGCAGGGAAACTCGAGGCAAGTGAATGGGGCCTTGCAGACAGCAGGTGAATCCCAGGCAAGCGAGTGGGGCCTTGCAGCCACCAGGACGACCCCCTGCAAGCCTATGGGGCCCTGCAGCCACCAGGTCAACCTCAGGCAAGTGAATGGGGCCTGGCCCAGGTGGCCGGGGGCACTCCTTGGAGGCTTATGTCCGGATGGGTTGGGCACTTGATGGAAGCTTAAGGCCCTGGTGGTTGTGGGGGTCCTGCGTCCGCACCCCCGGTGGTTTTTTGGGAGAGAAGACCAAGGGCAGCAGCAAGTCCGGGCTCCAGAACAATCCCAGGCATGCCTAGGTGGACTTTTGGAGCACAGGTCAACCCCAGGCAAGCGAATGGGGCCTTGCAGCCACCAGGTCAACACAAGGCAAGCAAATGTGGCCAAGCAGGCACCAAGGCAAACCCAGGTAAGCGAATGGGGCCTTGCAGCCACCAGGTCAACCCTGGGAAGGGAATGGGGCCTGGCCCAGGTTGTGGGGGCACTTGTTGGAGGCTTAAGCCCGTGTGGGGGGGGCACTTGATGGAAGCTTAAGGCCCTGGTGGTTGTGGGGGTCCTGCGTCCGCACCCCCGGTGGTTTTTTTTGGAGCGAAGACCAAGGGCAGCAGCAAGTCCGTGCTCCAGAACAACCCCAGGCATGCCTAGGTGGACTTTTGGAGCACAGGTCAACCCCAGGCAAGCGAATGGGGCCTTGCAGCCACCAGGTCAACCCAAGGCAAGCAAATATGGCCTAGCAGGCACCAAGGCAAACCCAGGTAAGCGAATGGGGCCTTACAGCCACCAGGTCAACCCTGGGAAGGGAATGGGGCCTGGCCCAGGTTGGGGGGGCACTTGTTGGAGGCTTAAGCCCGTGTGGGGGGGGCACTTGATGGAGGCTTAAGCCCCTGGCGGTTGTGAGGGTCCTGCGTCCGCACTCCCGGTGGTTTTTAGGGAGTGAAGCCCAGGTCGGCAGCAAGTCCGGTCACCAGGTCAACCCAAGGTATGCCTAGGGGAGCTTTTGGAGGCCAGGACAACCGCCGGCGAGCAAATCGGGCCTTGCAGACAGCAGGTAAACACGAGGCAAGTGAATGGGGCCTTGCAGCCACCAGGTCAACACCAGTCAAGCGATTGGGGCCTTGCAGCCACCAGGACAACCCAGGGCAAGCGAGTGGGGCCTGGCAGCGACCAGCTTGATCCCCTGAAAGCCTATGGGGCCCTGCAGCCACCAGGTCAACCTCAGGCAAGTGAATGGGGCCTGGCCCAGGTGGCCGGGGGCACTCCTTGGAGGCTTATGTCCGGATGGGTTGGGCACTTGATGGAAGCTTAAGGCCCTGGTGGTTGTGCGGGTCCTGCGTCCGCACCCCCGGTGGTTTTTTGGGAGAGAAGACCAAGGGCAGCAGCATGTCCGTGCTCCAGAACAACCCCAGGCATGCCTAGGTGGACTTTTGGAGCACAGGTCAACCCCAGGCAAGCAAATGGGGCCTTGCAGCCACCAGGTCAACCCAAGGCAAGCAAATGTGGCCTAGCAAGCACCAATGCAAACCCAGGTAAGCGAACGGGGCCTTGCAGCCACCAGGTCAACCCTGGGAAGGGAATGAGGCCTGGCCCAGGTTGGGGGGGCACTTGTTGGAGGCTTAAGCCCGTGTGGGGGGGGCACTTGATGGAAGCTTAAGGCCCTGGTGGTTGTGGGGGTCCTGCGTCCGCACCCCCGGTGGTTTTTTTGGAGCGAAGACCAAGGGCAGCAGCAAGGCCGGGCTCCAGAACAACCCCAGGCATGCCTAGGTGGACTTTTGGAGCACAGGTCAACCCCAGGCAAGCGAATGGGGCCTTGCAGCCACCAGGTCAACCCAAGGCAAGCAAATGTGGCCTAGCAGGCACCAAGGCAAACCCAGGTAAGCGAATGGGGCCTTGCAGCCACCAGGTCAACCCTGGGAAGGGAATGGGGCCTGGCCCAGGTTGGGGGGGCACTTGTTGGAGGCTTAAGCCCGTGTGGGGGGGGCACTTGATGGAGGCTTAAGCCCCTGGCGGTTGTGAGGGTCCTGCGTCCGCACTCCCGGTGGTTTTTAGGGAGTGAAGCCCAGGTCGGCAGCAAGTCCGGTCACCAGGTCAACCCAAGGTATGCCTAGGGGAGCTTTTGGAGGCCAGGACAACCGCCGGCGAGCAAATGGGGCCTTGCAGACAGCAGGTAAACACGAGGCAAGTGAATGGGGCCTTGCAGCCACCAGGTCAACACCAGGCAAGCGATTGGGGCCTTGCAGCCACCAGGACAACCCAGGGCAAGCGAGTGGGGCCTGGCAGCGACCAGCTTGATCCCCTGAAAGCCTATGGGGCCCTGCAGCCACCAGGTCAACCCCAGGCAAGTGAATGGGGCCTTGCAGCCACCAGGTGAACCCCATGCAAGCAAATGGGGCCTAGCAGGCACCAAGGCAAACCCAGGTAAGTGAATGGGGCCTTGCAGCCAGCCGGTCAACCCCAGGTAAGCCAATGGGGCCTTGCAGCCACCAGGTCAACCCTGGGAAGGGAATGGGGCCTGGCCCAGGTGGTGGGGGCACTCCTTGGAGGCTCTAAGTCCGGGTCGGGGGGGCACTTGATGAAAGCTTAAGGCCCTGGTGGTTGTGGGGGTCCTGCGTCTGCACTCCCGCTGGTTTTTTGGGAGTAAAGCCGAAGGGTGGCAGCAAGTCCTGCCTCCAGGACAACCCAGGCATGCCTAGGGGGACTTTTGGAGCCCAGGTCAACCCCAGGCAAGCGAATGGGGCCTTGCAGACACCAGGTCAGCCCCATGCAAGCGAACGGGGCCTAGCAGGCACCAAGGCAAACCCAGGTATGCGAATGGGGCCTTGCAGCCAGCAGGTCAACCCCAGGTAAACGAATGGGGTCTTGCAGCCACCAGGTCAACCTTGGGAAGGGAATGGGGCCTGGCCCAGGTGGTGGGGGCACTTGTTGGAGGCTTAAGCCCATGTGGGGGGGGCACTTGATGGAGGCTTAAGGCCCTGGTGGTTGTGCGGGTCCTGCGCCCGCACTTCCGGTGGTTTTTTGGGAGTGAAGCTCAGGGCGGCAGCAAGTCCGGTCAGCAGGTCAACTACAGGCATGCCTAGGGGAACTTTTCTAGCCCAGGTCAACCCTAGGCAAGCGAATGGGGCCTTGCAGACAGCAGTGAAACTCGAGGCAAGTGAATGGGGCCTTGCAGACAGCAGGTGAATCCCAGGCAAGCGAGTGGGGCCTTGCAGCCACCAGGACGACCCCCTGCAAGCCTATGGGGCCCTGCAGCCACCAGGTCAACCTCAGGCAAGTGAATGGGGCCTGGCCCAGGTGGCCGGGGGCACTCCTTGGAGGCTTATGTCCGGATGGGTTGGGCACTTGATGGAAGCTTAAGGCCCTGGTGGTTGTGGGGGTCCTGCGTCCGCACCCCCGGTGGTTTTTTGGGAGAGAAGACAAAGGGCAGCAGCAAGTCCGGGCTCCAGAACAATCCCAGGCATGCCTAGGTGGACTTTTGGAGCACAGGTCAACCCCAGGCAAGCGAATGGGGCCTTGCAGCCACCAGGTCAACACAAGGCAAGCAAATGTGGCCTAGCAGGCACCAAGGCAAACCCAGGTAAGCGAATGGGGCCTTGCAGCCACCAGGTCAACCCTGGGAAGGGAATGAGGCCTGGCCCAGGTTGGGGGGGCACTTGTTGGAGGCTTAAGCCCGTGTGGGGGGGGCACTTGATGGAAGCTTAAGGCCCTGGTGGTTGTGGGGGTCCTGCGTCCGCACCCCCGGTGGTTTTTTTGGAGCGAAGACCAAGGGCAGCAGCAAGGCCGGGCTCCAGAACAACCCCAGGCATGCCTAGGTGGACTTTTGGAGCACAGGTCAACCCCAGGCAAGCGAATGGGGCCTTGCAGCCACCAGGTCAACCCAAGGCAAGCAAATGTGGCCTAGCAGGCACCAAGGCAAACCCAGGTAAGCGAATGGGGCCTTGCAGCCACCAGGTCAACCCTGGGAAGGGAATGGGGCCTGGCCCAGGTTGGGGGGGCACTTGTTGGAGGCTTAAGCCCGTGTGGGGGGGGCACTTGATGGAGGCTTAAGCCCCTGGCGGTTGTGAGGGTCCTGCGTCTGCACTCCCGGTGGTTTTTAGGGAATGAAGCCCAGGGCGGCAGCAAGTCCGGTCACCAGGTCAACCCAAGGTATGCCTAGGGGAGCTTTTGGAGGCCAGGAAAACCGCCGGCAAGCAAATGGGGCCTTGCAGACAGCAGGTAAACACGAGGCAAGTGAATGGGGCCTTGCAGCCACCAGGTGAACAACAGGCAAGGGATTGGGGCCTTGCAGCCACCAGGACAATCCAGGGCAAGCGAGTGGGGCCTGGCAGCGACCAGCTTGATCCCCTGAAAGCCTATGGGGCCCTGCAGCCACCAGGTCAACCCCAGGCAAGTGAATGGGGCCTTGCAGCCACCAGGTGAACCCCATGCAAGCGAATGGGGCCTAGCAGGCACCAAGGCAAACCCAGGTAAGTGAATGGGGCCTTGCAGCCAGCCGGTCAACCCCAGGTAAGCCAATGGGGCCTTGCACCCACCAGGTCAACCCTGGGAAGGGAATGGGGCCTGGCCCAGGTGGTGGGGGCACTCCTTGGAGGCTCTAAGTCCGGGTCGGGGGGGCACTTGATGGAAGCTTAAGGCCCTGGTGGTTGTGGGGGTCCTGCGTCTGCACTCCCGCTGGTTTTTTGGGAGTAAAGCCGAAGGGCGGCAGCAAGTCCTGCCTCCAGGACAACCCCAGGCATGCCTAGGGGGACTTTTGGAGCCCAGGTCAACCCCAGGCAAGCGAATGGGGCCTTGCAGACACCAGGTCAGCCCCATGCAAGCGAACGGGGCCTAGCAGGCACCAAGGCAAACCCAGGTATGCGAATGGGGCCTTGCAGCCAGCAGGTCAACCCCAGGTAAGCGAATGGGGTCTTGCAGCCACCAGGTCAACCTTGGGAAGGGAATGGGGCTTGGCCCAGGTGGCGGGGGCACTTGTTGGAGGCTTAAGCCCATGTGGGGGGGGCACTTGATGGAGGCTTAAGGCATGGTGGTTGTGAGGGTCCTGCGCCTGCACTCCCCGTGGTTTTTTGGGAGTGAAGCTCAGGGCGGCAGCAAGTCCGGTCAGCAGGTCAACTACAGGCATGCCTAGGGGAACTTTTCGAGCCCAGGTCAACCCTAGGCAAGCGAATGGGGCCTTGCAGACAGCAGGGAAACTCGAGGCAAGTGAATGGGGCCTTGCAGACAGCAGGTGAATCCCAGGCAAGCGAGTGGGGCCTTGCAGCCACCAGGACGACCCGCTGCAAGCCTATGGGGCCCTGCAGCCACCAGGTCAACCTCAGGCAAGTGAATGGGGCCTGGCCCAGGTGGCCGGGGGCACTCCTTGGAGGCTTATGTCCGGATGGGTTGGGCACTTGATGGAAGCTTAAGGCCCTGGTGGTTGTGGGGGTCCTGCGTCCGCACCCCCGGTGGTTTTTTGGGAGAGAAGACCAAGGGCAGCAGCAAGTCCGGGCTCCAGAACAACCCCAGGCATGCCTAGGTGGACTTTTGGAGCACAGGTCAACCCCAGGCAAGCGAATGGGGCCTTGCAGCCACCAGGACAACCCAAGGCAAGCAAATGTGGCCTAGCAGGCACCAAGGCAAACCCAGGTAAGCGAATGGGGCCTTGCAGCCACCAGGTCAACCCTGGGAAGGGAATGAGGCCTGGCCCAGGTTGGGGGGGCACTTGTTGGAGGCTTAAGCCCGTGTGGGGGGGGCACTTGATGGAAGCTTAAGGCCCTGGTGGTTGTGGGGGTCCTGCGTCCGCACCCCCGGTGGTTTTTTTGGAGCGAAGACCAAGGGCAGCAGCAAGTCCGGGCTCCAGAACAACCCCAGGCATGCCTAGGTGGACTTTTGGAGCACAGGTCAACCCCAGGCAAGCGAATGGGGCCTTGCAGCCACCAGGTCAACCCAAGGCAAGCAAATGTGGCCTAGCAGGCACCAAGGCAAACCCAGGTAAGCGAATGGGGCCTTGCAGCCACCAGGTCAACCCTGGGAAGGGAATGGGGCCTGACCCAGGTTGGTGGGGCACTTGTTGGAGGCTTAAGCCCGTGTGGGGGGGGCACTTGATGGAGGCTTAAGCCCCTGGCGGTTGTGAGGGTCCTGCGTCTGCACTCCCGCTGGTTTTTTGGGAGTAAAGCCGAAGGGTGGCAGCAAGTCCTGCCTCCAGGACAACCCCAGGCATGCCTAGGGGAACTTTTCGAGCCCAGGTCAACCCTAGGCAAGCGAATGGGGCCTTGCAGACAGCAGGTAAACTCGAGGCAAGTGAATGGGGCCTTGCAGACAGCAGGTCAACCCCAGGCAAGCGAATGGGGCCTTGCAGACACCAGGTCAGCCCCATGCAAGCGAACGGGGCCTAGCAGGCACCAAGGCAAACCCAGGTATGCGAATGGGGCCTTGCAGCCACCAGGTCAACCCCCTGCAAGCCTATGGGGCCCTGCAGCCACCAAGTCAACCCCAGGCAAGCGATTGGGGCCCTGCAGCCCCCAGGTCAACCTCAGGCAAGTGAATGGGACCCGGCCCAGGTGCGGGGGGCACTCCTTGGAGGCTTAAGTCCGGATGCAGGGGGCACTTGATGGAAGCTTAAGGCCCTGGTGGCTGTGGGGGTCCTGCGTCCACATTCCCAGTGGTTTTTTGGGAATGAAGCCCAAGGAAGGTAGCAATTCCGGGCTCCAGAACAACCCCAGGCATGCCTAGGCGGAATTTTAGAGCCCAGGTCAAGCCCAGGCAAGCGAACGGGGCCTGGCAGCCACCAGGTCAACCCAAGGCAAGGAAATGGGGTCTAGCAGGCACCAAGCCAAACCCAGGTATGCGAATAGGGCCTTGCAGCCAGCAGGTCAACCCCAGGTAAGCGAGTGGGGCCTTGCAGCCACCAGGACGACCCCCTGCAAGCCTCTGGGGCCGTGCAGCCACCAGGTCAACCCCAGGCAAGGGAATGGGACCTGGCCCAGGTGCGGGGGGCACTCCTTGGAGGCTTAAGTCCGGGTGGGGGGGGCACTTGATGGAAGCTTAAGGCCCTGGTGGCTGTGGGGGTCCTGCGTCCACATTCCCAGTGGTTTTTTGGGAGTGAAGCCCAAGGGAGGTAGCAATTCCGGGCTCCAGAACAACCCCAGGCATGCCTAGGCGGAATTTTAGAGCCCAGGTGAAGCCCAGGCAAGCGAATGGGGCCTTGCAGCCACCAGGTCAACCCAAGGCAAGCAAAAGGGGTCTAGCAGGCACCAAGGCAAACCCAGGTATGCGCATGGGGCCTTGCAGCCAGCAGGTCAACCCCAGGTAAGCGAATGGGGCCTTGCAGCCACCAGGTCAACACTGGGAAGGGAATGGGGCCTGGTCCAGGTGGCGGGGGCACTTGTTGGAGGCTTAAGCCCGTGTGGTGGTGGGCACTTGATGGAGGCTTAAGCCCCTGGCGGTTGTGAGGGTCATGCGTCCGCACTCCCGGTGGTTTTTAGGGAGTGAAGCCCAGGTTGGCAGCAAGTCCGGTCACCAGGTCAACCCAAGGCATGCCTAGGGGAACTTTTGGAGCGCAGGACAACCCCAGGCAAGCAAATGGGTCTTTGCAGATGCCAGGAAAACACGAGGTAAGTGAATGGGGCCTTGCAGCCACCAGGTCAAACCCCTGCAAGCCTATGGGGTCCTGCAGCCACCAGGTCAACCCCAGGCAAGTGAATGGGGCCTGGCCCAGGTCGTGGGGGGAGCACTCCTTGAAGGCTTAAGTCCGGATGAGGGGGGCACTTGATGGAAGCTTAAGGCGCTGGTGGTTGGGGGGGTCCTGCGTCCGCATTCCCGGTGGCTTTTTGGGAGTGAAGCCCAAGGAAGGTAGCAATTCCGGGCTCCAGAACAACTCCAGGCATGCCTAGGCGGAATTTTAGAGCCCAGGTCAACCCCAGGCAAGCGAATGGGGCCTTGCAGCCACCAGGTCAACCCCAGGTAAGCGAATGGGGCCTGGCCCAAGTGGGGGGGGCACTTGTTGGAGGCTTAAGCCCGTGTGCGGGGGGCACTTGATGGAGGCTTAAGCCCCTGGCGGTTGTGAGGGTCCTGCGTCCGCACTCCCGGTCGTGTTTAGGGAGCGAAGCCCAGGGCGGCAGCATGTCCGGTCACCAGGTCAACCCAAGGCATGCCTAGGGGAAATTTTGGAGCCCCGGACAACCCCGGGCTAGCAAATGGGGCCTTGCAGATGCCAGGATAACACGAGGTAAGTGAATGGGGCCTTGCAGCCACCAGGTCAACCCCCTGAAAGCCTATGGGGCCCTGCAGCCACCAGGTCAACCACAGGCAAGCGAGTTGGGCCTTGCAGCCACCAGGTCAACCCCCTGCAAGCCTATGGGGCCCTGCAGCCACCAGGTCAACCCCAGGCAAGCGACTGGGGCCTTGCAGCCACCCGGTCAACCCCGGGGAAGTGAATGGGGCCTTGCAGCCACCAGGATGACTCCCTGCAAGCCTATGGGGCCCTGCAGCCACCAGGTCAACCCCAGGCAAGTGAATGGGGCCTGGCCCAGGTGGGGGGGGAGCACTCCTTGGAGGCTTAAGTCCGGATGAGGGGGGCACTTGATGGAAGCTTAAGGCCCTGGTGGTTGGCGGGGTCCTGCGTCCGCATTCCCGGTGGCTTTTTGGGAGTGAAGCCCAAGGAAGGTAGCAATTCCGGGCTCCAGAACAACTCCAGGCATGCCTAGGCGGAATTTTAGAGCCCAGTTCAAGCCCAGGCAAGCGAATGGGGCCTTTCAGCCACCAGACCAACCCAAGGCAAGCAAATAGGGTCTAGCAGGCACCAAGCCAAACCCAGGTATGCGAATGGGGCCTTGCAGCCAGCAGGTCAACCCCAGGTAAGCGAATGGGGCCTTGCAGCCAGCAGGTCAACCCTGGGAAGGGAATGGGGCCTGGCCCAGGTGGGGGGGGCACTTGTTGGAGGCTTAAGCCCTTGTGCGGGGGGCACTTGATGCAGGCTTAAGCCCCTGGCGGTTGTGAGTGTCCTGCGTCCGCACTCCCGGTGGTTTTTAGGGAGTGAAGCCCAGGGCGGCAGCAAGTCCGGTCACCAGGTCAACCCAAGGCATGCCTAGGGGAACTTTTGGAGCCCAGGACAACCCCAGGCAAGCAAATGGGGCCTTTCAGACGCCAGGAAAACACGAGGTAAGTGAATGGGGCCTTGCAGCCACCAGGTCAACCCCCTGCAAGCCTATGGGGCCCTGCAGCCACCAGGTCAACCCCAAGCAAGCGACTGGGGCCTTGCAGCCACCCGGTCAACCCCGGGCAAGTGAATGGGGCCTTGCAGCCACCAGGATGACTCCCTGCAAGCCTATGGGGCCCTGCAGCCACCAGGTCACCCCCAGGCAAGTGAATGGGGCCTGGCCCAGGTGGGGGGGGAGCACTCCTTGGAGGCTTAAGTCCGGATGAGGGGGGCACTTGATGGAAGCTTAAGGCCCTGGTGGTTGTGGGGGTCCTGCGTCCGCATTCCCGGTGGCTTTTTGGGAGTGAAGCCCAAGGAAGGTAGCAATTCCGGGCTCCAGGACAACTCCAGGCATGCCTAGGCGGAATTTTAGAGCCCAGGTCAAGCCCAGGCAAGCGAATGGGGCCTTTCAGCCACCAGACCAACCCAAGGCGAGGAAATGGCGTCTAGCAGGCACCAAGCCAAACCCAGGTATGCGAACGGGGCCTTGCAGCCAGCAGGTCAACCCCAGGTAAGCGAATGGGGCCTGGCCCAGGTGGGGGGGGCACTTGTTGGAGGCTTAAGCCCGTGTGCGGGGGGCACTTGATGGAGGCTTAAGCCCCTGGCGGTTGTGAGGGTCCTGCGTCCGCACTCCCGGTGGTTTTTATGGAGTGAAGCCCAGGGCGGCAGCAAGTCCGGTCACCAGGTCAACCCAAGGCATGCCTAGGGGAACTTTTGGAGCCCAGGACAACCCCAGGCAAGCAAATGGGGCCTCGCATATGCCAGGAAAACACGAGTTAAGTGAATGGGGCCTTGCAGCCACCAGGTCAACCCCCTGCAAGCCTATGGGGCCCTGCAGCCACCAGGTCAACCCCAGGCAAGCGATTGGGGCCTTGCAGCCACCAGGTCAACCCAAGGCAAGCAAATGGGGTCTAGCACGCACCAAGGAAAACCCAGGAATGAGAATAGGGCCTTGCAGCCAGCAGGTCAACCCAAGGCAAGCAAATGGGGTCTAGCAGGCACCAAGGCAAACCCAGGTATGCGAATGGGGCCTTGCAGCCAGCAGGTCAACCCAAGGCAAACAAATGGGGTCTAGCAGGCACCAAGGCAAACCCAGGTATGCGAATGGGGCCTTGCAGCCAGCAGGTCAACCCCAGGTAAGCGAATGGGGCCTTGCAGCCACCAGGACGACTCCCTGCAAGCCTATGGGGCCCTGCAGACCCCAGGTCAACCCCAGGCAAGTGAATGGGGCTTGGCCCAGGTGGGGGGGGGAGCACTCCTTGAAGGCTTAAGTCCGGATGCGGGGGGCACTTGATGGAAGCTTAAGGCCCTGGTGGTTGTGGGGGTCCTGCGTCCACATTCCCAGTGGCTTTTTGGGAGTGAAGCCCAAGGAAGGTAGCAATTCCGGGCTCCAGAACAACTCCAGGCATCCCTAGGCAGAATTTTAGAGCCCAGGTCAAGCCCAGGCAAGCGAATGGGGCCTTGCAGCCACCAGATCAACCCAAGGCAAGCAAATGGGGTATAGCAGGCACCAAGCCAAACCCAGGTATGCGAATTGGGCCTTGCAGCCAGCAGGTCAACCCCAGGTAAGCGAATGGGGCCTTGCAGCCACCAGGTCAAACCCCTGCAAGCCTATGGGGCCCTGCAGCCACCAGGTCAACCCCAGGCAAGCGATTGGGGCCTTGCAGCCACCAGGTCAACCCCTGGGCAAGCGAGTGGGGCCTTGCAGCCACCAGGACGTCCCCCTGCAAGCCTCTGGGGCCGTGCAGCCACCAGGTCAACCCCAGGCAAGTGAATTGGACCTGGCCGAGGTGCGGGCGGCACTCCTTCGAGGCTTAAGTCCGGTTGGGGGGGGCACTTGATGGAAGCTTAAGGCCCTGGTGGCTGTGGGGGTCCTGCGTCCACTTTCCCAGTGGATTTCTGGGTTGTGAAGCCCAAGGGAGGTAGCAATTCTGGGCTCCAGAACAACCCCAGGCATGCCTAGGTGGAATTTTAGAGCCCAGGTCAAGCCCAGGCAAGCGAATGGGGCCTTGCAGCCACCAGGTCAACCCAAGGCAAGCAAATAGGGTCTAGCAGGCACCAAGCCAAACCCAGGTATGCGAATGGGGCCTTGCAGCCAGCAGGTCAACCCCAGGTAAGCGAATGGGGCCTTTCAGCCACCAGTTCAACCCTGGGAAGGGAATGGGGCCTGGCCGAGGTGGCGGGGGCACTTGTTGGAGGCTTAAGCCCGTGTGGTGGTGGGCACTTGATGGAGGCTTAAGCCCCTGGCGGTTGTGAGGGTCCTGCGTCCGCACTCCCGGTGGTTTTTAGGGAGTGAAGCCCAGGGCGGCAGCAAGTCCGGTCACCAGGTCAACCCAAGGCATGCCTAGGGGAACTTTTGGAGCGCAGGACAACCCCAGGCAAGCAAATGGGGCCTTGCAGATGCCAGGAAAACACGAGGTAAGTGAATGGGGCCTTGCAGCCACCAGGTCAACCCCCTGCAAGCCTATGGGGCCCTGCAGCCACCAGGTCAACCCCAGGTAGGTAAGCGAATGGGGCCTGGCCCAGGTGGGGGGGGCACTTGTTGGAGGCTTAATCCCGTGTGTGGGGGGCACTTGATGGAGGCTTAAGCCCCTGGCGGTTGTGAGGGTCCTGCGTCCGCACTCCCGGTGGTTTTTAGGGAGTGAAGCCCAGGGCGGGCATGTCCGGTCACCAGGGCATGCCTAGGGGAACTTTTGGGAGCACTCCTTGAAGGCTTAAGTCCGAATGGGGCCTGGCCCAGGTCGGGGGGGGAGCACTCCTTGAAGGCTTAAGTCCGGATGAGGGGGGCACTTGATGGAAGCTTAAGGCGCTGGTGGTTGGGGGGGTCCTGCGTCCGCATTCCCGGTGGCTTTTTGGGAGTGAAGCCCAAGGAAGGTAGCAATTCCGGGCTCCAGAACAACTCCAGGCATGCCTAGGCGGAATTTTAGAGCCCAGGTCAAGCCCAGGCAAGCGAATGGGGCCTTGCAGCCACCAGACCAACCCAAGGCAAGCAAATGGCGTCTAGCAGGCACCAAGCCAAACCCAGGTATGCGAATGGGGCCTTGCAGCCAGCAGGTCAACCCCAGGTAAGCGAATGGGGCCTGGCCCAGGTGGGGGGGGCACTTGTTGGAGGCTTAATCCCGTGTGTGGGGGGCACTTGATGGAGGCTTAAGCCCCTGGCGGTTGTGAGGGTCCTGCGTCCGCACTCCCGGTGGTTTTTAGGGAGTGAAGCCCAGGGCGGCAGCATGTCCGGTCACCAGGTCAACCCAAGGCATGCCTAGGGGAACTTTTGGAGCCCAGGACAACCCCAGGCAAGCAAATGGGGCCTTGCATATGCCAGGAAAACACGAGGTAAGTGAATGGGGCCTTGCAGCCACCAGGTCAAACCCCTGCAAGCCTATGGGGCCCTGCAGCCACCAGGTCAACCCCAGGCAAGCGATTGGGGCCTTGCAGCCACCAGGTCAACCCCGGGCAAGCGATTGGGGCCTTGCAGCCACCAGGTCAACCCAAGGCATGCCTAGGGGAACTTTTGGAGCCCAGGACAACCCCAGGCAAGCGATTGGGGCCCTGCAGCCACCAGGTCAACCCCGGGCAAGTGAATGGGGCCTTGCAGCCACCAGGACGAATTCCGGGCTCCAGAACTTCCTGCAAGCCTATGGGGCCCTTGCACCCACCAGGTCAACCCCGGGCAAGCGATTGGGGCCTTGCAGCAGCCACCTTGCAGGTCAATCCCAGGCAAGTGAATGGGGCCTGGCCCAGGTGGCGGGGGAGCACTCCATGGAGGCTTAAGTCCGGATGAGGGGGGCACTTGATGGAAGCTTAAGGCCCTGGTGGTTGTGGGGGTTTTGCGTCCGCATTCCCGGTGGCTTTTTGGGAGTGAAGCCCAAGGAAGGTAGCAATTCCGGGCTCCAGAACAACTCCAGGCATGCCTAGGCGGAATTTTAGAGCCCAGGTCAAGCCCAGGCAAGCAAATGGGGCCTTGCAGCCACCAGACCAACCCAAGGCAAGCAAATGGCGTCTAGCAGGCACCAAGCCAAACCCAGGTATGCGAATGGGGCCTTGCAGCCAGCAGGTCAACCCCAGGTAAGCGAATGGGGCCTTGCAGCCACCAGGTCAACCCTGGGAAGGGAATGGGGCCTGGCCCAGGTGGCGGGGGAGCACTCCATGGAGGCTTAAGTCCGGATGAGGGGGGCACTTGATGGAAGCTTAAGGCCCTGGTGGTTGTGGGGGTTTTGCGTCCGCATTCCCGGTGGCTTTTTGGGAGTGAAGCCCAGGGCGGCAGCAAGTCCGGTCACCAGGTCAACCCAAGGCATGCCTAGGGGAATTTTTGGAGCCCAGGACAACCCCAGGCAAGCAAATGGGGCCTTGCAGACGCCAGGAAAACACGAGGTAAGAGAATGGGGCCTTGCAGCCACCAGGTCAAACCCCTGCAAGCCTATGGGGCCCTGCAGCCACCAGGTCAACCCCAGGCAAGCGACTGGGGCCTTGCAGCCACCAGGTCAACCCCAGGCAAGTGAATGGGGCCTGGCCCAGGTGAGGGGGGAGCACTCCTTGGAGGCTTAAGTCCGGATGAAGGGGGCACTTGAGGTAAGCTTAAGGCCCTGGTGGTTGTGGGGGTCCTGCGTCCGCATTCCCGGTGGCTTTTTGGGAGTGAAGCCCAAAGAAGGTAGCAATTCCGGGCTCCAGAACAACTCCAGGCATGCCTAGGCGGAATTTTAGAGCCCAGTTCAAGCCCAGGCAAGCGAATGAGGCCTTGCAGCCACCAGACTAACCCTAGGGAAGCAAATGGGGTCTAGCAGGCACCAAGCCAAACCCAGGTATGCGAATGGGGCCTTGCAGCCACCAGGTCAACCCCAGATAAGCGAATGGGGCCTGGCCCCGGTGGGGGGGGCACTTGTTGGAAGCTTAAGCCCGTGTGCGGGGGGCACTTGATGCAGGCTTAAGCCCCTGGCGGTTGTGAGGGTCCTGCGTCCGCACTCCCGGTGGTTTTTAGGGAGTGAAGCCCAGGGCGGCAGCATGTCCGGTCACCAGGTCAACCCAAGGCATGCCTAGGGGAACTTTTGGAGCCCAGAACAACCCCAGGCAAGCAAATGGGGCCTTGCATATGCCAGGAAAACACGAGGTAAGTGAATGGGGCCTTGCAGCCACCAGGTCAACCCCCTGCAAGCCTATGGGGCCATGCAGCCACCAGGTCAACCCCAGGCAAGCGATTGGGGCCTTGCAGCCACCAGGTCAACCCCGGGCAAGCGAGTGGGGCCTTGCAGCCACCAGGACGACCCCCTGCAAGCCTCTGGGGCCGTGCAGCCACCAGGTCAACCCCAGGCAAGTGAATGGGACCTGGCCCAGGTGCGGGGGGCACTCCTTGGAGGCTTAAGTCCGGTTGCGGGGGGGCACTTGATGGAAGCTTAAGGCCCTGGTGGCTGTGGGGGTCCTGCGTCCACATTCCCAGTGGTTTTTTGGAAGTGAAGCCCAAGGAAGGTAGCAATTCCGGGCTCCAGAACAACTCCAGGCATGCCTAGGCGGAATTTTAGAGCCCAGGTCAAGCCCAGGCAAGCGAATGGGGCCTTGCAGCCACCAGACCAACCCAAGGCAAGCAAATGGCGTCTAGCAGGCACCAAGCCAAACCCAGGTATGCGAATGGGGCCTTGCAGCCAGCAGGTCAACCCCAGGTAAGCGAATGGGGCCTGGCCCAGGTGGGGGGGGCACTTGTTGGAGGCTTAATCCCGTGTGTGGGGGGCACTTGATGGAGGCTTAAGCCCCTGGCGGTTGTGAGGGTCCTGCGTCCGCACTCCCGGTGGTTTTTAGGGAGTGAAGCCCAGGGCGGCAGCATGTCCGGTCACCAGGTCAACCCAAGGCATGCCTAGGGGAACTTTTGGAGCCCAGGACAACCCCAGGCAAGCAAATGGGGCCTTGCATATGCCAGGAAAACACGAGGTAAGTGAATGGGGCCTTGCAGCCACCAGGTCAAACCCCTGCAAGCCTATGGGGCCCTGCAGCCACCAGGTCAACCCCAGGCAAGCGATTGGGGCCTTGCAGCCACCAGGTCAACCCCGGGCAAGCGATTGGGGCCTTGCAGCCACCAGGTCAACCCAAGGCAAGCAAATGGGGTCTAGCAGGCACCAAGCCAAACCCAGGTATGCGAATGGGGCCTTGCAGCCAGCAGGTCAACCCCAGGTAAGCGAATGGGGCCATGCAGCCACCAGGTCAACCCTGGGAAGGGAATGGGGCCTGGCCCAAGTGGGGGGGGCACTTGTTGGAGGCTTAAGCCCTTGTGCGGGGGGCACTTGATGGAGGCTTAAGCCCCTGGCGGTTGTTAGGGTCCTGCGTCCGCACTCCCGGTGGTTTTTAGGGAGTGAAGCCCAGGGCGGCAGCAAGTCCGGTCACCAGGTCAACCCAAGGCATGCCTAGGGGAACTTTTGGAGCCCAGGACAACCCCAGGCAAGCAAATGGGGCCTTGCAGACGCCAGGAAAACACGAGGTAAGTGAATGGGGCCTTGCAGCGACCAGGTCAACCCCCTGCAAGCCTATGGGGCCCTGCAGCCACCAGGTCAACCCCAGGCAAGTGAATGGGGCCTTGCAGCCACCCGGTCAACCCCTGGGCAAGCGAGTGGGGCCTTGCAGCCACCAGGACGTCCCCCTGCAAGCCTCTGGGGCCGTGCAGCCACCAGGTCAACCCCAGGCAAGTGATTGGGACCTGGCCGAGGTGCAGGGGGCACTCCTTGGAGGCTTAAGTCCGGTTGGGGGGGGCACTTGATGGAAGCTTAAGGCCCTGGTGGCTGTGGGGGTCCTGCGTCCACATTCCCAGTGGATTTCTGGGTTGTGAAGCCCAAGGGAGGTAGCAATTCCGGGCTCCAGAACAACCCCAGGCATGCCTAGGTGGAATTTTAGAGCCCAGGTCAAGCCCAGGCAAGCGAATGGGGCCTTGCAGCCACCAGGTCAACCCAAGGCAAGCAAATGGGGTCTAGCAGGCACCAAGCCAAACCCAGGTATGCGAACGGGGCCTTGCAGCCAGCAGGTCAACCCCAGGTAAGCGAATGGGGCCTTTCAGCCACCAGTTCAACCCTGGGAAGGGAATGGGGCCTGGCCGAGGTGGCGGGGGCACTTGTTGGAGGCTTAAGCCCGTGTGGTGGTGGGCACTTGATGGAGGCTTAAGCCCCTGGCGGTTGTGAGGGTCCTGCGTCCGCACTCCCGGTGGTTTTTAGGGACTGAAGCGCAGGGCGGCAGCAAGTCCGATCACCAGGTCAACCCAAGGCATGCCTATGGGAACTTTTGGAGCGCAGGACAACCCCAGGCAAGCAAATGGGGCCTTGCAGATGCCAGGAAAACACGAGGTAAGTGAATGGGGCCTTGCAGCCACCAGGTCAACCCCCTGCAAGCCTATGGGGCCCTGCAGCCACCAGGTCAACCCCAGTATGCGAATGGGGCCTTGCAGCCAGCAGGTCAACCCAAGGCAAAAAAATGGGGTCTAGCAGGCACCAAAGCAAACCCAGGTATGCGAATGGGGCCTTGCAGCCAGCAGGTCAACCCCAGGCAAGCGACTGGGGCCTTGCAGCCACCCGGTCAACCCCGGGCAAGTGAATGGGGCCTTGCAGCCACCAGGATGACTCCCTGCAAGCCTATGGGGCCCTGCAGCCACCAGGTCAACCCCAGGCAAGTGAATGGGGCCTGGCCCAGGTGCGGAGGGAGCACTCCTTGGAGGCTTAAGTCCGGATGAGGGGGGCACTTGATGGAAGCTTAAGGCCCTGGTGGTTGTGGGGGTCCTGCGTCCGCATTCCCGGTGGCTTTTTGGGAGTGAAGCCCAAGGAAGGTAGCAATTCCGGGCTCCAGAACAACTCCAGGCATGCCTAGGCGGAATTTTAGAGCCCAGGTCAAGCCCAGGCAAGCGAATGGGGCCTTGCAGCCACCAGACCAACCCAAGGCAAGCAAATGGCGTCTAGCAGGCAGCAAGCCAAACCCAGGTATGCGAATGGGGCCTTGCAGCCAGCAGGTCAACCCCAGGTAAGCGAATGGGGCCTGGCCCAGGTGGGGGGGGCACTTGTTGGAGGCTTAATCCCGTGTGTGGGGGGCACTTGATGGAGGCTTAAGCCCCTGGCGGTTGTGAGGGTCCTGCGTCCGCACTCCCGGTGGTTTTTAGGGAGTGAAGCCCAGGGCGGCAGCAAGTCCGGTCACCAGGTCAACCCAAGGCATGCCTAGGGGAACTTTTGGAGCCCAGGACAACCCCAGGCAAGCAAATGGGGCCTCGCATATGCCAGGAAAACACGAGGTAAGTGAATGGGGCCTTGCAGCCACCAGGTCAACCCCCTGCAAGCCTATGGGGCCCTGCAGCCACCAGGTCAACCCCAGGCAAGCGATTGGGGCCTTGCAGCCACCAGGTCAACCCAAGGCAAGCAAATGGGGTCTAGCACGCACCAAGGAAAACCCAGGTATGAGAATAGGGCCTTGCAGCCAGCAGGTCAACCCAAGGCAAGCAAATGGGGTCTAGCAGGCACCAAGGCAAACCCAGGTATGCGAATGGGGCCTTGCAGCCAGCAGGTCAACCCAAGGCAAACAAATGGGGTCTAGCAGGCACCAAGGCAAACCCAGGTATGCGAATGGGGCCTTGCAGCCAGCAGGTCAACCCCAGGTAAGCGAATGGGGCCTTGCAGCCACCAGGACGACTCCCTGCAAGCCTATGGGGCCCTGCAGACCCCAGGTCAACCCCAGGCAAGTGAATGGGGCTTGGCCCAGGTGGGGGGGGGAGCACTCCTTGAAGGCTTAAGTCCGGATGCGGGGGGCACTTGATGGAAGCTTAAGGCCCTGGTGGTTGTGGGGGTCCTGCGTCCACATTCCCAGTGGCTTTTTGGGAGTGAAGCCCAAGGAAGGTAGCAATTCCGGGCTCCAGAACAACTCCAGGCATCCCTAGGCAGAATTTTAGAGCCCAGGTCAAGCCCAGGCAAGCGAATGGGGCCTTGCAGCCACCAGATCAACCCAAGGCAAGCAAATGGGGTATAGCAGGCACCAAGCCAAACCCAGGTATGCGAATTGGGCCTTGCAGCCAGCAGGTCAACCCCAGGTAAACGAATGGGGCCTTGCAGCCACCAGGTCAAACCCCTGCAAGCCTATGGGGCCCTGCAGCCACCAGGTCAACCCCAGGCAAGCGATTGGGGCCTTGCAGCCACCAGGTCAACCCCTGGGCAAGCGAGTGGGGCCTTGCAGCCACCAGGACGTCCCCCTGCAAGCCTCTGGGGCCGTGCAGCCACCAGGTCAACCCCAGGCAAGTGAATGGGACCTGGCCGAGGTGCGGGGGCACTCCTTGGAGGCTTAAGTCCGGTTGGGGGGGGCACTTGATGGAAGCTTAAGGCCCTGGTGGCTGTGGGGGTCCTGCGTCCACATTCCCAGTGGATTTCTGGGTTGTGAAGCCCAAGGGAGGTAGCAATTCTGGGCTCCAGAACAACCCCAGGCATGCCTAGGTGGAATTTTAGAGCCCAGGTCAAGCCCAGGCAAGCGAATGGGGCCTTGCAGCCACCAGGTCAACCCAAGGCAAGCAAATGGGGTCTAGCAGGCACCAAGCCAAACCCAGGTATGCGAATGGGGCCTTGCAGCCAGCAGGTCAACCCCAGGTAAGCGAATGGGGCCTTTCAGCCACCAGTTCAACCCTGGGAAGGGAATGGGGCCTGGCCGAGGTGGCGGGGGCACTTGTTGGAGGCTTAAGCCCGTGTGGTGGTGGGCACTTGATGGAGGCTTAAGCCCCTGGCGGTTGTGAGGGTCCTGCGTCCGCACTCCCGGTGGTTTTTAGGGAGTGAAGCCCAGGGCGGCAGCATGTCCGGTCACCAGGTCAACCCAAGGCATGCCTAGGGGAACTTTTGGAGCCCAGGACAACCCCAGGCAAGCAAATGGGGCCTTGCATATGCCAGGAAAACACGAGGTAAGTGAATGGGGCCTTGCAGCCACCAGGTCAACCCCCTGCAAGCCTATGGGGCCCTGCAGCCACCAGGTCAACCCCAGGCAAGCGATTGGGGCCTTGCAGCCACCAGGTCAACCCCGGGCAAGCGGTTGGGGCCTTGCAGCCACCAGGTCAACCCCAAGGCAGCCTGGCCCACGGGGGAGCACTCCTTGGAGGCTTAAGTCCGGATGAGGGGGGCACTTGATGGAAGCTTAAGGCCCTGGTGGTTGGGGGGGTCCTGCGTCCGCATTCCCGGTGGCTTTTTGGGAGTGAAGCCCAAGGAAGGTAGCAATTCCGGGCTCCAGAACAACTCCAGGCATGCCTAGGCGGAATTTTAGAGCCCAGGTCAAGCCCAGGCAAGCGAATGGGGCCTTGCAGCCACCAGACCAACCCAAGGCAAGCAAATGGCGTCTAGCAGGCACCAAGCCAAACCCAGGTATGCGAATGGGGCCTTGCAGCCAGCAGGTCAACCCCAGGTAAGCGAATGGGGCCTGCAGCCACCAGGTCAACCCTGGGAAGGGAATGGGGCCTGGCCCACTTGTTGGAGGCTTAAGCCCGTGTGCGGGGGGCACTTGATGGAGGCTTAAGCCCCTGGCGGTTGTGAGGGTCCTGCGTCCGCACTCCCGGTGGTTTTTAGGGAGTGAAGCCCAGGGCGGCAGCATGTCCGGTCACCAGGTCAACCCAAGGCATGCCTAGGGGAACTTTTGGAGCCCAGGACAACCCCAGGCAAGCAAATGGGGCCTTGCATATGCCAGGAAAACACGAGGTAAGTGAATGGGGCCTTGCAGCCACCAGGTCAAACCCCTGCAAGCCTATGGGGCCCTGCAGCCACCAGGTCAACCCCAGGCAAGCGATTGGGGCCTTGCAGCCACCAGGTCAACCCCGGGCAAGCGATTGGGGCCTTGCAGCCACCAGGTCAACCCTAAGGCAAGCAAATGGGGTCTAGCAGGCAACAAGCCAAACCCAGGTATGCGAATGGGGCCTTGCAGCCAGCAGGTCAACCCCAGGTAAGCGAATGGGGCCATGCAGCCACCAGGTCAACCCTGGGAAGGGAATGGGGCCTGGCCCAAGTGGGGGGGGCACTTGTTGGAGGCTTAAGCCCGTGTGGTGGTGGGCACTTGATGGAGGCTTAAGCCCCTGGCGGTTGTTAGGGTCCTGCGTCCGCACTCCCGGTGGTTTTTAGGGACTGAAGCCCAGGGCGGCAGCAAGTCCGGTCACCAGGTCAACCCAAGGCATGCCTAGGGGAACTTTTGGAGCGCAGGACAACCCCAGGCAAGCAAATGGGGCCTTGCAGATGCCAGGAAAACACGAGGTAAGTGAATGGGGCCTTGCAGCCACCAGGTCAACCCCCTGCAAGCCTATGGGGCCCTGCAGCCACCAGGTCAACCCCAGGTATGCGAATGGGGCCTTGCAGCCAGCAGGTCAACCCAAGGCAAAAAAATGGGGTCTAGCAGGTACCAAGGCAAACCCAGGTATGCGAATGGGGCCT
>NW_028324426.1:36100-69822 GCF_052110815.1 Crocodylus siamensis | reverse complement strand
GACCTGGTGGCTGCAAGGCCCCATTCACTTACCTCGTGTTTACCTGGCGTCTGCAAGGCCCCATTTGCTTGCCTGAGGTTGACCTGGGCTTCAAAAGTTCCCCTAGGCATGCCTTGGGTTGACCTGGTGACCGGACTTGCTGTCGCCCTGGGCTTCACTCCTTAAAAACCACCGGGAGTGCAGACGGAGGACCCTCACAACCGCCAGGGGCTTAAGCCTCATTCAAGTGCCACCCCCACGGGCTTAGGCCTCCAACAAGTGCCCCCGGCACCTGGGGCAGGCCCCAATCCCTTCCTAGGGTTGACCTGGTGGCTGCAAGGCCCCATTCGCTTACCTGGGGTTGACCTGCTGCCTGCAAGGCCCCATTCGCATACCTGGGTTTGCCTTGGTGCCTGCTAGGCCCCATTCGCTTGTTTGGGTTGACCTGGTGGCTGCAAGGCCCCAATCGCTTGCCTGGGGTTGACCTGGTGGCTGCAGGGCCCCATAGGCTTGCAGGGGGTTGATCTGGTGGCTGCAAGGCCCCATTCACTTACCTCGTGTTTACCTGGCATCTGCAAGGCCCCATTTGCTTGCCTGGGGTTGTCTTGGGCTCCAAAAGTTCCCCTAGGCATGCCTTGGGTTGACCTGGTGACCGGACTTGCTGCCGCCCTGGGCTTCATTCCGTAAAAACTACCGGGAGTGCGGACGCAGGACCCTCACAACCGCCAGAGGCTTAAGCCTCCATCAAGTGCCCCCCCCACACGGGCTTAAGCCTCCAACAAGTGCCCCCCACACCTGGGCCAGGCCCCATTAGCTTGCCTAGGGTTGACTTGGTGGCTAGAAGGGCCCAATAGCTTGCCTGGGTTTGGCTTGGTGCCTGCTAGGCCCCATTCGCTTGCCTTGGGTTGACCTGGTGGCTGCAAGGCCTCATTCGCTTGCCTGGGGTTGACTTGGTGGCTGCATGGCCCCATAGGCTTGCAGGGGGTTGACCTGGTGGCTGCAAGGCCCCATTCACTTACCTCGTGTTTACCTGGCGTCTGCAAGGCCCCATTTGCTTGCCTGGGGTTGTCTTGGGCTCCAAAAGTTCCCCTAGGCATGCCTTGGGTTGACCTGGTGACCGGACTTGCTGCCGCCCTGGGCTTCACTCCCTAAAAACCACCGGGAATGCGGGCGCAGGACCCTCACAACCGCCAGGGGCTTAAGCCTCCATCAAGTGCCACCCCCACATGGGCTTAAGCCTTCAAGTGGCCCCCACACCTCGGCCAGGCCTCATTCCTTTCCCAGGGTTGACCTGGTGGCTGCAAGGCCCCATTCGCTTACCTGGGGTTGACCTGCTGGCTGCAAGGCCCCATTCACATACCTGGGTTTGCCTTGGTGCCTGCTAGGCCCCATTCGCTTGCCTTGGGTTGACCTGGTGGCTGCAAGGCCCCATTCGCTTCCCTGGGCTTGACCTGGGCTCCAAAATTCCCCCTAGACATGCCTGGGGTCATCCTGGAGCCTGGACTTGCTGCCGCCCTTGGGCTTCACTCCGAAAAAACCACCGGGAGTGCGGACGCAGGACCCCCACAACCACCAGGGCCTTAAGCTTCCATCAAGTGCCCCCCGCATCAGGACTTAAGCCTCCAAGGAGTGCCCCCCGCACCTGGGCCAGGCCCCATTCACTTGCCTGAGGTTGACCTGGTGGCTGCAGGGCCCCAAAGGCTTGCAGGGGGTCGTCCTGGTGGCTGCAAGGCCCCATTCGCTTGCCTGGGGTTGACCTGGTGGCTGCAAGGCCCCTGTCGCTTGCCTGGGGTTGACCTGGTGGCTGCAAGGCCCCAATCGCTTGCCTGGGCTTGACCTGGTGGCTGCAGTGCCCCATAGGCTTGCAGGGGGTTGACATGGTGGCTGCACGGCCCCATTCACTTACCTCGTGTTTACCTGGCGTAGGCAAGGCCCCATTTGCTTGCCTGGGGTTGTCCTGGGCTCCAAAAGTTCCCCTAGGCATGCCTTGGGTTGACCTGGTGACCGGACTTGCTGCCGCCTTGGGCTTCACTCCATAAAAACCACCGGGAGTGTGGACGCAGGACCGTCACAACCGCCAGGGGCTTAAGTCTCCATCAAGGGCCCCCCGCACACGGGCCTTAGCCTCCAACAAGTGCCCCCCAAACCTGGGCCAGGCCCCATTAGCTTGCCTAGGGTCGTCCTGGTGGCTGCAAGGCCCCACTCGCTTGCCTGGGGTTGACCTGGTGGCTGCAAGGCCCCATTCGCATACCTGGGTTTGTCTTGGTGCCTGCCAGGCCCCATTCGCTTGCCTTGGGTTGACCTGGTGGCTGCAAGGCCCCATTCGCTTGCCTTGGGTTGACCTGGTGGCTGCAAGGCCCCAGTCGCTTGCCTGAGGTTGCCCTGGTGGCTGCAGGGCCCCAAAGGCTTGCAGGGGGTCGTCCTGGTGGCTTCAAGGCCCCACTCGCTTGCCTGGGGTTGACCTGGTGGCTGCAAGGCCCCAGTCGCTTGCCTGGGGTTGACCTGGTGGCTGCAGGGCCCCATAGGCTTGCAGGGGGTTGACCTGGTGGCTGCAAGGCTCTATTCACTTACCTCGTGTTCACCTGGCGTCTGCAAGGACCCATTTGCTTGCCTGGGGTTGTCCTGGGCTTCAAAAGTTCCCCTAGGCTTGCCTTGGGTTGACCTGGTGACCGGACTTGCTGCCGCCCTGGGTTTCACTCCGTAAAAACCACCGGGAGTGCGGACGCAGGACCCTCACAACCACCTGGGGCTTAAGCCTCCATCAAGTGCCCCCATCACACCAGCTTAAGCCTCCAACAAGTGCCCCCCACATCTGGGCCAGGCGCCATTCCCTTCCCAGGTTTGACCTGGTGGCTGCAAGGCCCCATTCGCTTACCTGGGGTTGACCTGCTGGCTGCAAGGCCCCATTGGCATAACTGGGTTTGCCTTGGTGCCTGCTAGGCCCCATTCGCTTGCCTTGGGTTGACCTGGTGGCTGCAAGGCCCCATTCGCTTGCATGGGGTTGACCTGGTGGCTGCATGGCCCCTGTCGCTTGCCTGAGGTTGACCTGGTGGCTGCAGGGCCCCAAAGGCTTGCAGGGGGTTGTCCTGGTGCTGCAAGGCCCCACTCGCTTGCCTGGGTTTGACCTGGTGGCTGCAAGGCCCCAATCGCTTGCCTGGGGTTGACCTGGTGGCTGCAGGGCCCCATAGGCTTGCAGGGGGTTGACCTGGTGGCTGCAAGGCCCCATTCACTTACCTCGTGTTTACCTGGCGTCTGCAAGGCCCCATTTGCTTGCCTGAGGTTGACCTGGGCTTCAAAAGTTCCCCTAGGCATGCCTTGGGTTGACCTGGTGACCGGACTTGCTGTCGCCCTGGGCTTCACTCCTTAAAAACCACCGGGAGTGCAGACGCAGGACCCTCACAACCGCCAGGGGCTTAAGCCTCCATCAAGTGCCACCCCCACGGGCTTAGGCCTCCAACAAGTGCCCCCGGCACCTGGGGCAGGCCCCAATCCCTTCCTAGGGTTGACCTGGTGGCTGCAAGGCCCCATTCGCTTACCTGGGGTTGACCTGCTGCCTGCAAGGCCCCATTGGCATACCTGGGTTTGCCTTGGTGCCTGCTAGGCCCCATTCGCTTGTTTGGGTTGACCTGGTGGCTGCAAGGCCCCAATCGCTTGCCTGGGGTTGACCTGGTGGCTGCAGGGCCCCATAGGCTTGCAGGGGGTTGATCTGGTGGCTGCAAGGCCCCATTCACTTACCTCGTGTTTACCTGGCGTCTGCAAGGCCCCATTTGCTTGCCTGGGGTTGTCTTGGGCTCCAAAAGTTCCCCTAGGCATGCCTTGGGTTGACCTGGTGACCGGACTTGCTGCCGCCCTGGGCTTCATTCCGTAAAAACTACCGGGAGTGCGGACGCAGGACCCTCACAACCGCCAGAGGCTTAAGCCTCCATCAAGTGCCCCCCCCACACGGGCTTAAGCCTCCAACAAGTGCCCCCCACACCTGGGCCAGGCCCCATTAGCTTGCCTAGGGTTGACCTGGTGGCTAGAAGGGCCCAATAGCTTGCCTGGGTTTGGCTTGGTGCCTGCTAGGCCCCATTCGCTTGCCTTGGGTTGACCTGGTGGCTGCAAGGCCCCATTCGCTTGCCTGGGGTTGACCTGGTGGCTGCATGGCCCCATAGGCTTGCAGGGGGTTGACCTGGTGGCTGCAAGGCCCCATTCACTTACCTCGTGTTTACCTGGCATCTGCAAGGCCCCATTTGCTTGCCTGGGGATGTCTTGGGCTCCAAAAGTTCCCCTAGGCATGCTTTGGGTTGACCTGGTGACCGGACTTGCTGCCGCCCTGGGTTTCACTCCGTAAAAACCACCGGGAGTGCGGACGCAGGACCCTCACAACCACCAGGGGCTTAAGCCTCCATCAAGTGCCCCCGTCACACCCGCTTAAGCCTCCAACAAGTGCCCCATACATCTGGGCCAGGCGCCATTCCCTTCCCAGGTTTGACCTGGTGGCTGCAAGGCCCCATTCGCTTACCTGGGGTTGACCTGCTGGCTGCAAGGCCCCATTGGCATACCTGGGTTTGCCTTGGTGCCTGCTAGGCCCCATTCGCTTGCCTTGGGTTGACCTGGTGGCTGCAAGGCCCCACTCGCTTGCCTGGGGTTGACCTGGTGGCTGCATGGCCCCATAGGCTTGCAGGGGGTTGACCTGGTGGCTGCAAGGCCCCATTCACTTACCTCGTGTTTACCTGGCGTCTGCAAGGCCCCATTTGCTTGCCTGGGCTTGACCTGGGCTCCAAAAGTTCCCCTAGGCATGCCTTGGGTTGACCTGGTGACCGGACTTACTGCCGCCCTGGGCTTCACTCCTTAAAAAACCACCGGGAGTGCGGACGCAGGACCCTCACAACCGCCAGGGGCTTAAGCCTCCATCAAGTGCCACCCCCACGGGCTTAGGCCTCCAACAAGTGCCCCCGGCACCTGGGGCAGGCCCCAATCCCTTCCTAGGGTTGACCTGGTGGCTGCAAGGCCCCATTCGCTTACCTGGGGTTGACCTGCTGGCTGCAAGGCCCCATTGGCATACCTGGGTTTGCCTTGGTGCCTGCTAGGCCCCGTTCGCTTGTTTGGGTTGACCTGGTGGCTGCAAGGCCCCAATCGCTTGCCTGGGGTTGACCTGGTGGCTGCAGGGCCCCATAGGCTTGCAGGGGGTTGATCTGGTGGCTGCAAGGCCCCATTCACTTACCTCGTGTTTACCTGGCGTCTGCAAGGCCCCATTTGCTTGCCTGGGGTTGTCTTGGGCTCCAAAAGTTCCCCTAGGCATGCCTTGGGTTGACCTGGTGACCAGGGGGTTGACTTGCTGCCGCCCTGCAAGGCTTCTTGCCTGGGGTTGTCTTGGGCTCCAAAAGTTCCCCTAGGCATGCCTTGGGTTGACCTGGTGACCGGACTTGCTGCCGCCCTGGGCTTCACTAAAAACCACCGGGAGTGCGGACGCAGGACCCTCACAACCGCCAGGGGCTTAAGCCTCCATCAAGTGCCCCCCCCACACGGGCTTAAGCCTCCAACAAGTGGCCCCCACACCTCGGCCAGGCCCATTCCTATCCCAGGGTTGACCTGGTGGCTGCAAGGCCCCATTCGCTTACCTGGGGTTGACCTGCTGGCTGCAAGGCCCCATTAGCATACCTGGGTTTGCCTTGGTGCCTGCTAGGCCCCATTCGCTTGCCTTGGGTTGACCTGGTGGCTGCAAGGCCCCATTCGCTTGCCTGGGGTTGACCTGGGCTCCAAAATTCCCCCTAGACATGCCTGGGGTCGTCCTGGAGCCCGGACTTGCTGCCGCCCTTGGGCTTCACTCCGAAAAAACCACCGGGAGTGCGGACGCAGGACCCCCACAACCACCAGGGCCTTAAGCTTCCATTAAGTGCCCCCCGCATCAGGACTTAAGCCTCCAAGGAGTGCCCCCCGCAACTGGGCCAGGCCCCATTCACTTGCCTGAGGTTGACCTGGTGGCTGCAGGGCCCCAAAGGCTTGCAGGGGGTCGTCCTGGTGGCTGCAAGGCCCCATTCGCTTGCCTGGGGTTGACCTGGTGGCTGCAAGGCCCCTGTCGCTTGCCTGGGATTGACCTGGTGGCTGCAAGGCCCCAATCGATTGCCTGGGGTTGACCTGGTGGCTGCAGTGGCCCCATAGGCTTGCAGGGGGTTGACCTGGTGGCTGCAAGGCCCCATTCACTTACCTCGTGTTTACCTGGCGTCTGCAAGGCCCCATTTGCTTGCCTGGGGTTGTCCTGGGCTCCAAAAGTTCCCCTAGGCATGCCTTGGGTTGACCTGGTGACCGGACTTGCTGCCGCCCTGGGCTTCACTCCCTAAAAACCACCGGGAGTGTGGACGCAGGACCGTCACAACCGCCAGGGGCTTAAGTCTCCATCAAGTGCCCCCCGCACACGGGCTTTAGCCTCCAACAAGTGCCCCCCAAACCTGGGCCAGGCCCCATTAGCTTGCCTAGGGTCGTCCTGGTGGCTGCAAGGCCCCACTCGCTTGCCTGGGGTTGACCTGCTGGCTGCAAGGCCCCATTCGCATACCTGGGTTTGCCTTGGTGCCTGCCAGGCCCCATTCGCTTGCCTTGGGTTGACCTGGTGGCTGCAAGGCCCCATTCGCTTGCCTTGGGTTGACCTGGTGGCTGCAAGGCCCCAGTCGCTTGCCTGAGGTTGCCCTGGTGGCTGCAGGGCCCCAAAGGCTTGCAGGGGGTCGTCCTGGTGGCTTCAAGGCCCCACTCGCTTGCCTGGGGTTGACCTGGTGGCTGCAAGGCCCCAGTCGCTTGCCTGGGGTTGACCTGGTGGCTGCAGGGCCCCATAGGCTTGCAGGGGGTTGACCTGGTGGCTGCAAGGCTCTATTCACTTACCTCGTGTTCACCTGGCGTCTGCAAGGACCCATTTGCTTGCCTGGGGTTGTCCTGGGCTTCAAAAGTTCCCCTAGGCTTGCCTTGGGTCGACCTGGTGACCGGACTTGCTGCCGCCCTGGGTTTCACTCCGTAAAAACCACCGGGAGTGCGGACGCAGGACCCTCACAACCACCTGGGGCTTAAGCCTCCATCAAGTGCCCCCGTCACACCAGCTTAAGCCTCCAACAAGTGCCCCCCACATCTGGGCCAGGCGCCATTCCCTTCCCAGGTTTGACCTGGTGGCTGCAAGGCCCCATTCGCTTACCTGGGGTTGACCTGCTGGCTGCAAGGCCCCATTGGCATAACTGGGTTTGCCTTGGTGCCTGCTAGGCCCCATACGCTTGCCTTGGGTTGACCTGGTGGCTGCAAGGCCCCATTCGCTTGCATGGGGTTGACCTGGTGGCTGCATGGCCCCTGTCGCTTGCCTGAGGTTGACCTGGTGGCTGCAGGGCCCCAAAGGCTTGCAGGGGGTTGTCCTGGTGCTGCAAGGCCCCACTCGCTTGCCTGGGGTTGACCTGGTGGCTGCAAGGCCCCAATCGCTTGCCTGGGGTTGACCTGGTGGCTGCAGGGCCCCATAGGCTTGCAGGGGGTTGACCTGGTGGCTGCAAGGCCCCATTCACTTACCTCGTGTTTACCTGGCGTCTGCAAGGCCCCATTTGCTTGCCTGAGGTTGACCTGGGCTTCAAAAGTTCCCCTAGGCATGCCTTGGGTTGACCTGGTGACCGGACTTGCTGTCGCCCTGGGCTTCACTCCTTAAAAACCACCGGGAGTGCGGACGCAGGACCCTCACAACCGCCAGGGGCTTAAGCCTCCATCAAGTGCCACCCCCACGGGCTTAGGCCTCCAACAAGTGCCCCCGGCACCTGGGGCAGGCCCCAATCCCTTCCTAGGGTTGACCTGGTGGCTGCAAGGCCCCATTCGCTTACCTGGGGTTGACCTGCTGCCTGCAAGGCCCCATTCGCATACCTGGGTTTGCCTTGGTGCCTGCTAGGCCCCATTCGCTTGTTTGGGTTGACCTGGTGGCTGCAAGGCCCCAATCGCTTGCCTGGGGTTGACCTGGTGGCTGCAGGGCCCCATAGGCTTGCAGGGGGTTGATCTGGTGGCTGCAAGGCCCCATTCACTTACCTCGTGTTTACCTGGCGTCTGCAAGGCCCCATTTGCTTGCCTGGGGTTGTCTTGGGCTCCAAAAGTTCCCCTAGGCATGCCTTGGGTTGACCTGGTGACCGGACTTGCTGCCGCCCTGGGCTTCATTCCGTAAAAACTACCGGGAGTGCGGACGCAGGACCCTCACAACCGCCAGAGGCTTAAGCCTCCATCAAGTGCCCCCCCCACACGGGCTTAAGCCTCCAACAAGTGCCCCCCACACCTGGGCCAGGCCCCATTAGCTTGCCTAGGGTTGACCTGGTGGCTGCAAAGGCCCCACTCGCTTGCTTGCTGGTGGCTGCAAGGCCCCATTCGCATACCTGGGTTTGCCTTGGTGCCTGCAAGGCCCCATTCGCTTGCCTTGGGTTGACCTGGTGGCTGCAAGGCCCCATTCGCTTGCCTGGGGTTGACCTGGTGGCTGCAGGGCCCCATAGGCTTGCAGGGGGTTGACCTGGTGGCTGCAAGGCCCCATTCACTTACCTCGTGTTTACCTGGCGTCTGCAAGGCCCCATTTGCTTGCCTGGGGATGTCTTGGGCTCCAAAAGTTCCCCTAGGCATGCTTTGGGTTGACCTGGTGACCGGACTTGCTGCCGCCCTGGGTTTCACTCCGTAAAAACCACCGGGAGTGCGGACGCAGGAGCCTCACAACCACCAGGGGCTTAAGCCTCCATCAAGTGCCCCCGTCACACCCGCTTAAGCCTCCAACAAGTGCCCCATACATCTGGGCCAGGCGCCATTCCCTTCCCAGGTTTGACCTGGTGGCTGCAAGGCCCCATTCGCTTACCTGGGGTTGACCTGCTGGCTGCAAGGCCCCATTGGCATTGCAGGGGGTTTGCCTTGGTGCCTGCTAGGCCCCATTCGCTTGCCTTGGGTTGACCTGGTGGCTGCAAGGCCCCACTCGCTTGCCTGGGGTTGACCTGGTGGCTGCAGGGCCCCATAGGCTTGCAGGGGGTTGACCTGGTGGCTGCAAGGCCCCATTCACTTACCTCGTGTTTACCTGGCGTCTGCAAGGCCCCATTTGCTTGCCTGAGGTTGACCTGGGCTTCAAAAGTTCCCCTAGGCATGCCTTGGGTTGACCTGGTGACCGGACTTGCTGCCGCCCTGGGCTTCACTCCTTAAAAACCACCGGGAGTGCGGACGCAGGACCCTCACAACCGCCAGGGGCTTAAGCCTCCATCAAGTGCCACCCCCACGGGCTTAGGCCTCCAACAAGTGCCCCCGGCACCTGGGGCAGGCCCCAATCCCTTCCTAGGGTTGACCTGGTGGCTGCAAGGCCCCATTCGCTTACCTGGGGTTGACCTGCTGCCTGCAAGGCCCCATTGGCATACCTGGGTTTGCCTTGGTGCCTGCTAGGCCCCATTCGCTTGTTTGGGTTGACCTGGTGGCTGCAAGGCCCCAATCGCTTGCCTGGGGTTGACCTGGTGGCTGCAGGGCCCCATAGGCTTGCAGGGGGTTGATCTGGTGGCTGCAAGGCCCCATTCACTTACCTCGTGTTTACCTGGCGTCTGCAAGGCCCCATTTGCTTGCCTGGGGTTGTCTTGGGCTCCAAAAGTTCCCCTAGGCATGCCTTGGGTTGACCTGGTGACCGGACTTGCTGCCGCCCTGGGCTTCATTCCGTAAAAACTACCGGGAGTGCGGACGCAGGACCCTCACAACCGCCAGAGGCTTAAGCCTCCATCAAGTGCCCCCCCCACACGGGCTTAAGCCTCCAAGTGCCCCCCACACCTGCGCCAGGCCCCATTAGCTTGCCTAGGGTTGACTTGGTGGCTAGAAGGGCCCAATAGCTTGCCTGGGTTTGGCTTGGTGCCTGCTAGGCCCCATTCGCTTGCCTTGGGTTTACCTGGTGGCTGCAAGGCCTCATTCGCTTGACTGGGGTTGACTTGGTGGCTGCATGGCCCCATAGGCTTGCAGGGGGTTGACCTGGTGGCTGCAAGGCCCCATTCACTTACCTCGTGTTTACCTGGCGTCTGCAAGGCCCCATTTGCTTGCCTGGGGTTGTCTTGGGCTCCAAAAGTTCCCCTAGGCATGCCTTGGGTTGACCTGGTGACCGGACTTGCTGCCGCCCTGGGCTTCACTCCCTAAAAACCACCGGGAATGCGGACGCAGGACCCTCACAACCGCCAGGGGCTTAAGCCTCCATCAAGTGCCACCCCCACATGGGCTTAAGCCTTCAAGTGGCCCCCACACCTCGGCCAGGCCTCATTCCTATCCCAGGGTTGACCTGGTGGCTGCAAGGCCCCATTCGCTTACCTGGGGTTGACCTGCTGGCTGCAAGGCCCCATTCACATACCTGGGTTTGCCTTGGTGCCTGCGAGGCCCCATTCGCTTGCCTTGGGTTGACCTGGTGGCTGCAAGGCCCCATTCGCTTGCCTGGGGTTGACCTGGGCTCCAAAATTCCCCCTAGACATGCCTGGGGTCGTCCTGGAGCCCGGACTTGCTGCCGCCCTTGGGCTTCACTCCGAAAAAACCACCGGGAGTGCGGACGCAGGACCCCCACAACCACCAGGGCCTTAAGCTTCCATTAAGTGCCCCCCGCATCAGGACTTAAGCCTCCAAGGAGTGCCCCCCGCACCTGGGCCAGGCCCCATTCACTTGCCTGAGGTTGACCTGGTGGCTGCAGGGCCCCAAAGGCTTGCAGGGGGTCGTCCTGGTGGCTGCAAGGCCCCATTCGCTTGCCTGGGGTTGACCTGGTGGCTGCAAGGCCCCTGTCGCTTGCCTGGGATTGACCTGGTGGCTGCAAGGCCCCAATCGCTTGCCTGGGGTTGACCTGGTGGCTGCAGTGCCCCATAGGCTTGCAGGGGGTTGACCTGGTGGCTGCACGGCCCCATTCACTTACCTCGTGTTTACCTGGCGTAGGCAAGGCCCCATTTGCTTGCCTGGGGTTCTCCTGGGCTCCAAAAGTTCCCCTAGGCATGCCTTGGGTTGACCTGGTGACCGGACTTGCTGCCGCCTTGGGCTTCACTCCATAAAAACCACCGGGAGTGTGGACGCAGGACCGTCACAACCGCCAGGGGCTTAAGTCTCCATCAAGGGCCCCCCGCACACGGGCCTTAGCCTCCAACAAGTGCCCCCCAAACCTGGGCCAGGCCCCATTAGCTTGCCTAGGGTCGTCCTGGTGGCTGCAAGGCCCCACTCGCTTGCCTGGGGTTGACCTGCTGGCTGCAAGGCCCCATTCGCATACCTGGGTTTGCCTTGGTGCCTGCCAGGCCCCATTCGCTTGCCTTGGGTTGACCTGGTGGCTGCAAGGCCCCATTCGCTTGCCTTGGGTTGACCTGGTGGCTGCAAGGCCCCAGTCGCTTTGAGGTTGCCCTGGTGGCTGCAGGGCCCCAAAGGCTTGCAGGGGGTCGTCCTGGTGGCTTCAAGGCCCCACTCGCTTGCCTGGGGTTGACCTGGTGGCTGCAAGGCCCCAGTCGCTTGCCTGGGGTTGACCTGGTGGCTGCAGGGCCCCATAGGCTTGCAGGGGGTTGACCTGGTGGCTGCAAGGCTCTATTCACTTACCTCGTGTTCACCTGGCGTCTGCAAGGACCCATTTGCTTGCCTGGGGTTGTCCTGGGCTTCAAAAGTTCCCCTAGGCTTGCCTTGGGTCGACCTGGTGACCGGACTTGCTGCCGCCCTGGGTTTCACTCCGTAAAAACCACCGGGAGTGCGGACGCAGGACCCTCACAACCACCTGGGGCTTAAGCCTCCATCAAGTGCCCCCGTCACACCAGCTTAAGCCTCCAACAAGTGCCCCCCACATCTGGGCCAGGCGCCATTCCCTTCCCAGGTTTGACCTGGTGGCTGCAAGGCCCCATTCGCTTACCTGGGGTTGACCTGCTGGCTGCAAGGCCCCATTGGCATAACTGGGTTTGCCTTGGTGCCTGCTAGGCCCCATACGCTTGCCTTGGGTTGACCTGGTGGCTGCAAGGCCCCATTCGCTTGCATGGGGTTGACCTGGTGGCTGCATGGCCCCTGTCGCTTGCCTGAGGTTGACCTGGTGGCTGCAGGGCCCCAAAGGCTTGCAGGGGGTTGTCCTGGTGCTGCAAGGCCCCACTCGCTTGCCTGGGTTTGACCTGGTGGCTGCAAGGCCCCAATCGCTTGCCTGGGGTTGACCTGGTGGCTGCAGGGCCCCATAGGCTTGCAGGGGGTTGACCTGGTGGCTGCAAGGCCCCATTCACTTACCTCGTGTTTACCTGGCGTCTGCAAGGCCCCATTTGCTTGCCTGAGGTTGACCTGGGCTTCAAAAGTTCCCCTAGGCATGCCTTGGGTTGACCTGGTGACCGGACTTGCTGTCGCCCTGGGCTTCACTCCTTAAAAACCACCGGGAGTGCAGACGCAGGACCCTCACAACCGCCAGGGGCTTAAGCCTCCATCAAGTGCCACCCCCACGGGCTTAGGCCTCCAACAAGTGCCCCCGGCACCTGGGGCAGGCCCCAATCCCTTCCTAGGGTTGACCTGGTGGCTGCAAGGCCCCATTCGCTTACCTGGGGTTGACCTGCTGCCTGCAAGGCCCCATTGGCATACCTGGGTTTGCCTTGGTGCCTGCTAGGCCCCATTCGCTTGTTTGGGTTGACCTGGTGGCTGCAAGGCCCCAATCGCTTGCCTGGGGTTGACCTGGTGGCTGCAGGGCCCCATAGGCTTGCAGGGGGTTGATCTGGTGGCTGCAAGGCCCCATTCACTTACCTCGTGTTTACCTGGCGTCTGCAAGGCCCCATTTGCTTGCCTGGGGTTGTCTTGGGCTCCAAAAGTTCCCCTAGGCATGCCTTGGGTTGACCTGGTGACCGGACTTGCTGCCGCCCTGGGCTTCATTCCGTAAAAACTACCGGGAGTGCGGACGCAGGACCCTCACAACCGCCAGAGGCTTAAGCCTCCATCAAGTGCCCCCCCCACACGGGCTTAAGCCTCCAACAAGTGCCCCCCACACCTGGGCCAGGCCCCATTAGCTTGCCTAGGGTTGACCTGGTGGCTAGAAGGGCCCAATAGCTTGCCTGGGTTTGGCTTGGTGCCTGCTAGGCCCCATTCGCTTGCCTTGGGTTGACCTGGTGGCTGCAAGGCCCCATTCGCTTGCCTGGGGTTGACCTGGTGGCTGCATGGCCCCATAGGCTTGCAGGGGGTTGACCTGGTGGTTGCAAGGCCCCATTCACTTACCTCGTGTTTACCTGGCGTCTGCAAGGCCCCATTTGCTTGCCTGGGGTTGTCTTGGGCTCGAAAAGTTCCCCTAGGCATGCTTTGGGTTGACCTGGTGACCGGACTTGCTGCCGCCCTGGGTTTCACTCCGTAAAAACCACCGGGAGTGCGGACGCAGGACCCTCACAACCACCAGGGGCTTAAGCCTCCATCAAGTGCCCCCGTCACACCCGCTTAAGCCTCCAACAAGTGCCCCATACATCTGGGCCAGGCGCCATTCCCTTCCCAGGTTTGACCTGGTGGCTGCAAGGCCCCATTCGCTTACCTGGGGTTGACCTGCTGGCTGCAAGGCCCCATTGGCATACCTGGGTTTGCCTTGGTGCCTGCTAGGCCCCATTCGCTTGCCTTGGGTTGACCTGGTGGCTGCAAGGCCCCACTCGCTTGCCTGGGGTTGACCTGGTGGCTGCATGGCCCCATAGGCTTGCAGGGGGTTGACCTGGTGGCTGCAAGGCCCCATTCACTTACCTCGTGTTTACCTGGTGTCTGCAAGGCCCCATTTGCTTGCCTGGGCTTGACCTGGGCTTCAAAAGTTCCCCTAGGCATGCCTTGGGTTGACCTGGTGACCGGACTTACTGCCGCCCTGGGCTTCACTCCTTAAAAAACCACCGGGAGTGCGGACGCAGGACACCCACAACCACCAGGTCCTTAAGCTTGCATCAAGTGCCCCCCCCATCCGGACTTAAGCCTCCAAGGAGTGCCCCCCGCACCTGGGCCACGCCCCATTCACTTGCCTGAGGTTGACCTGGTGGCTGCAGTGCCCCATAGGCTTGCAGGGGGTTCACCTGGTGGCTGCACGGCCCCATTCACTAAAAGTTCCCCTAGGCATGCCTTGGGTTGACCTGGTGACCAGACTTGCTGCCGCCCTGGGCTTCACTCCCTAAAAACCACTGGGAGTGCGGACGCAGGGCCCTCACAACCGCCAGGGCCTTAAGCCTCCATCAAGTGCCCCCGCAACACGGGCTTAATCCTCCAACAAGTTCCCCCCACAGCTGGGCCAGGCCCCATTCCCTTCCCAGGGTTGACCTGGTGGCTGCAAGGTGCCATTCGCTTACCTGGGGTTGACCTGCTGGCTGCAAGGCCCCATTCGCATACCTGGGTTTGCCTTGGTTCCTGCTAGACCCCATTTGCTTGCCTTGGGTTGACCTGGTGGCTGCAAGGCCCCATTCGCTTGCCTGGGCATGACCTGGGCTCTAAAATTCAGCCTAGGCATGCCTGGGGTAGTTCTGGAGCCCGGAATTGCTACCTCCCTTGGGCTTCACTCCCAAAAAACCACTGGGAATGTGGACGCAGGACCCCCACAGCCACCAGGGCCTTAAGCTTCCATCAAGTGCCCCCCCCATGCGGACTTAAGTCTCCAAGGAGTACCCCCCGCACCTGGGCCAGGCCCCATTCACTTGCCTGAGGTTGACCTGGTGGCTGCAGGGCCCCAGAGGCTTGCAGGGGGTCGTCCTGGTGGCTGCAAGGCCCCACTCGCTTGCCTGGGGTTGACCTGGTGGCTGCAAGGCCCCAATCGCTTGCCTGGGGTTGACCTGGTGGCTGCAAGGCCCCATTCACTTACCTCGTGTTTTCCTGGCGTCTGCAAGGCCCCATTTGCTTGCCTGGGGCTGTCCTGTGCTCCAAAAGTTCCCCTAGGCATGCCTTGGGTTGACCTGGTGACCGGACTTGCTGCCGCCCTGGGCTTCACTCCCTAAAAATCACCGGGAGTGCGGACGCAGGACCTTCACAACCGCCAGGGCCTTAAGCCCCATCAAGTGCCCCCCCCACACGGGGTTAAGCCTCGAACAAGTGCCCCCCACACCTGGGCCAGGCCCCATTCACTTGCCTGAGGTTGACCTGGTGGCTGCAGGGCCCCAGAGCCTTGCAGGGGGTCGTCCTGGTGGCTGCAAGGCCCCACTCGCTTGCCTGGGGTTGACCTGGTGGCTGCAAGGCCCCAATCGCTTGCCTGGGCTTGACCTGGTGGCTGCAGGGCCCCATAGGCTTGTGGGGGGTTGATCTGGTGGCTGCAAGGGCCCATTCACTTACCTCGTGTTTTCCTGGCGTCTGCAAGGCCCCATTTGCTTGCCTGGGGCTGTCCTGGGCTCCAAAAGTTCCCCTAGGCATGCCTTGGGTTGACCTGGTGACCGGACTTGCTGCCGCCCTGGGCTTCACTCCCTAAAAACCACTGGGAGTGCGGACGCAGGACCCTCACAACCGCCAGGGCCTTAAGCCTCCATCAAGTGCCCCCGCAACACGGGCTTAAGCCTCCAACAAGTTCCCCCCACAGCTGGGCCAGGCCCCATTCCCTTCCCAGGGTTGACCTGGTGGCTGCAAGGTGCCATTCGCTTACCTGGGGTTGACCTGCTGGCTGCAAGGCCCCATTCGCATACCTGGGTTTGCCTTGGTTCCTGCTAGACCCCATTTGCCTGCCTTGGGTTGACCTGGTGGCTGCAAGTCCCCATTCGCTTGCCTGGGCTTGACCTGGGCTCTAAAATTCCGCCTAGGCATGCCTGGGGTTGTTCTGGAGCCCGGAATTGCTGCCTCCCTTGGGCTTCACTCCCAAAAAACCACTGGAAATGTGGACGCAGGACCCCCACAGCCACCAGGGCCTTAAGCTTCCATCAAGTGCCCCCCCCATGCGGACTTAAGCCTCCAAGGAGTGCCCCCCGCACCTGGGCCAGGCCCCATTCACTTGCCTGAGGTTGACCTGGTGGCTGCAGGGCCCCAGAGGCTTGCAGGGGGTCGTCCTGGTGGCTGCAAGGCCCCACTCGCTTGCCTGGGGTTGACCTGGTGGCTGCAAGGCCCCAATCGCTTGCCTGGGGTTGACCTAGTGCAGGGGGTTGACCTGGTGGCTGCAAGGCCCCATTCACTTACCTCGTGTTTTCCTGGCGTCTGCAAGGCCCCATTTGCTTGCCTGGGGCTGTCCTGGGCTCCAAAAGTTCCCCTAGGCATGCCTTGGGTTGACCTGGTGACCGGACTTGCTGCCGCCCTGGGCTTCACTCCCTAAAAATCACCGGGAGTGCGGACGCAGGACCTCACAACCGCCAGGGGCTTAAGCCTCCATCAAGTGCCCCCCCCCACGGGCTTAGGCCTCCAACAAGTGCCCCCGGCACCTGGGGCAGGCCCCAATCCCTTCCTAGGGTTGACCTGGTGGCTGCAAGGCCCCATTCGCTTGCCTGGGGTTGACCTGCTGGCTGCAAGGCCCCATTCGCATACCTGGGTTTGCCTTGGTGCCTGCTAGGGCCCCAAAGGCTTGCAGGGGGTCGTCCTGGTGGCTTCAAGGCCCCACTCGCTTGCCTGGGGTTGACCTGGTGGCTGCAAGGCCCCAGTCGCTTGCCTGGGGTTGACCTGGTGGCTGCAGGGCCCCATAGGCTTGCAGGGGGTTGACCTGGTGGCTGCAAGGCTCTATTCACTTACCTCGTGTTCACCTGGCGTCTGCAAGGACCCATTTGCTTGCCTGGGGCTTGTCCTGGGCTTCAAAAGTTCCCCTAGGCATGCCTTGGGTTGACCTGGTGACCGGACTTGCTGCCGCCCTGGGCTTCACTCCCTAAAAACCACCGGGAGTGCGGACGCAGGACCCTCACAACCGCCAGGGGCTTAAGCCTCCATCAAGTGCCCCCGTCACACGGGCTTAAGCCTCCAACAAGTGCCCCCCACATCTGGGCCAGGCGCCATTCCCTTCCCAGAGTTGACCTGGTGGCTGCAAGGCCCCATTCGCTTACCTGGGGTTGACCTGCTGGCTGCAAGGCCCCATTCGCATACCTGGGTTTGCCTTGGTGCCTGCTAGGCCCCATTCGCTTGCCTTGGGTTGACCTGGTGGCTGCAAGGCCCCATTCGCTTGCCTGGGGTTGACCTGGTGGCTGCATGGCCCCTGGACTCGCTTGCCTTGAGGTTGCCACCTGGTGGCTGCAGGGCCCCACCACCAGGGCTTGCAAGTGCCCCACTCATCCGGGTTGCCTCCTGGTGCCCCCCGCTGCAGGCCCCATTCACTTGCCTGAGGTTGACCTGGTGGCTGCAGGGCCCCAAAGGCTTGCAGGGGGTCCTGGTGGCTGCAAGGCCCCAATCGCTTGCCTGGGGTTGACCTGGTGGCTGCAGGGCCCCATAGGCTTGCAGGGGGTTGACCTGGTGGCTGCAAGGCCCCATTCACTTACCTCGTGTTTACCTGGCGTCTGCAAGGCCCCATTTGCTTGCCTGGGGTTGTCCTGGGCTTCAAAAGTTCCCCTAGGCATGCCTTGGGTTGACCTGGTGACCGGACTTGCTACCGCCCTGGGCTTCACTCCCAAAAACCACCGGGAGTGCGGACGCAGGACCCTCACAACCACCAGGGGCTTAAGCCTCCATCAAGTGCCCCCTCATCCGGCTTAAGCCTCCAACAAGTGCCCCGCGCACCTGGGCCAGGCCCCATTCCCTTCCCAGGGTTGACCTGGTGGCTGCAAGGCCCCATTCGCTTACCTGGGGTTGACCTGCTGCCTGCAAGGCCCCATTGGCATACCTGGGTTTGCCTTGGTGCCTGCTAGGCCCCATTCGCTTGTCTGGGTTGACCTGGTGGCTGCAAGGCCCCAATCGCTTGCCTGGGGTTGACCTGGTGGCTGCAGGGCCCCATAGGCTTGCAGGGGGTTGATCTGGTGGCTGCAAGGCCCCATTCACTTACCTCGTGTTTACCTGGCGTCTGCAAGGCCCCATTTGCTTGCCTGGGGTTGTCTTGGGCTCCAAAAGTTCCCCTAGGCATGCCTTGGGTTGACCTGGTGACCGGACTTGCTGCCGCCCTGGGCTTCATTCCGTAAAAACTACCGGGAGTGCGGACGCAGGACCCTCACAACCGCCAGAGGCTTAAGCCTCCATCAAGTGCCCCCCCCACACGGGCTTAAGCCTCCAAGTGCCCCCCACACCTGCGCCAGGCCCCATTAGCTTGCCTAGCGTTGACTTGGTGGCTAGAAGGGCCCAATAGCTTGCCTGGGTTTGGCTTGGTGCCTTCTAGGCCCCATTCGCTTGCCTTGGGTTGACCTGGTGGCTGCAAGGCCTCATTCGCTTGACTGGGGTTGACTTGGTGGCTGCATGGCCCCATAGGCTTGCAGGGGGTTGACCTGGTGGCTGCAAGGCCCCATTCACTTACCTCGTGTTTACCTGGCGTCTGCAAGGCCCCATTTGCTTGCCTGGGGTTGTCTTGGGCTCCAAAAGTTCCCCTAGGCATGCCTTGGGTTGACCTGGTGACCGGACTTGCTGCCGCCCTGGGCTTCACTCCCTAAAAACCACCGGGAATGCGGACGCAGGACCCTCACAACCGCCAGAGGCTTAAGCCTCCATCAAGTGCCACCCCCACATGGGCTTAAGCCTTCAAGTGGCCCCCACACCTCGGCCAGGCCTCATTCCTTTCCCAGGGTTGACCTGGTGGCTGCAAGGCCCCATTCGCTTACCTGGGGTTGACCTGCTGGCTGCAAGGCCCCATTCACATACCTGGGTTTGCCTTGGTGCCTGCGAGGCCCCACTCGCTTGCCTTGGGTTGACCTGGTGGCTGCAAGGCCCCATTCGCTTGCCTGGGGTTGACCTGGGCCCCAAAATTCCCCCTAGACATGCCTGGGGTCGTCCTGGAGCCCGGACTTGCTGCCGCCCTTGGGCTTCACTCCGAAAAAACCACCGGGAGTGCGGACGCAGGACCCCCACAACCACCAGGGCCTTAAGCTTCCATCAAGTGCCCCCCGCATCAGGACTTAAGCCTCCAAGGAGTGCCCCCCGCACCTGGGCCAGGCCCCATTCACTTGCCTGAGGTTGACCTGGTGGCTGCAGGGCCCCAAAGGCTTGCAGGGGGTCGTCCTGGTGGCTGCAAGGCCCCATTCGCTTGCCTGGGGTTGACCTGGTGGCTGCAAGGCCCCTGTCGCTTGCCTGGGATTGACCTGGTGGCTGCAAGGCCCCAATCGCTTGCCTGGGGTTGACCTGGTGGCTGCAGTGCCCCATAGGCTTGCAGGGGGTTGACCTGGTGGCTGCACGGCCCCATTCACTTACCTCGTGTTTACCTGGTGTCTGCAAGGCCCCATTTGCTTGCCTGGGGTTCTCCTGGGCTCCAAAAGTTCCCCTAGGCATGCCTTGGGTTGACCTGGTGACCGGACTTGCTGCCGCCTTGGGCTTCACTCCATAAAAACCACCGGGAGTGTGGACGCAGGACCGTCACAACCGCCAGGGGCTTAAGTCTCCATCAAGGGCCCCCCGCACACGGGCCTTAGCCTCCAACAAGTGCCCCCCAAACCTGGGCCAGATCCCATTAGCTTGCCTAGGGTCGTCCTGGTGGCTGCAAGGCCCCACTCGCTTGCCTGGGGTTGACCTGCTGGCTGCAAGGCCCCATTCGCATACCTGGGTTTGCCTTGGTGCCTGCCAGGCCCCATTCGCTTGCCTTGGGTTGACCTGGTGGCTGCAAGGCCCCATTCGCTTGCCTTGGGTTGACCTGGTGGCTGCAAGGCCCCAGTCGCTTTCCTGAGGTTGCCCTGGTGGCTGCAGGGCCCCAAAGGCTTGCAGGGGGTCGTCCTGGTGGCTTCAAGGCCCCACTCGCTTGCCTGGGGTTGACCTGGTGGCTGCAAGGCCCCAGTCGCTTGCCTGGGGTTGACCTGGTGGCTGCAGGGCCCCATAGGCTTGCAGGGGGTTGACCTGGTGGCTGCAAGGCTCTATTCACTTACCTCGTGTTCACCTGGCGTCTGCAAGGACCCATTTGCTTGCCTGGGGTTGTCCTGGGCTTCAAAAGTTCCCCTAGGCTTGCCTTGGGTCGACCTGGTGAACCGGACTTGCTGCCGCCCTGGGTTTCACTCCGTAAAAACCACCGGGAGTGCGGACGCAGGACCCTCACAACCACCTGGGGCTTAAGCCTCCATCAAGTGCCCCCGTCACACCAGCTTAAGCCTCCAACAAGTGCCCCCCACATCTGGGCCAGGCGCCATTCCCTTCCCAGGTTTGACCTGGTGGCTGCAAGGCCCCATTCGCTTACCTGGGGTTGACCTGCTGGCTGCAAGGCCCCATTGGCATAACTGGGTTTGCCTTGGTGCCTGCTAGGCCCCATACGCTTGCCTTGGGTTGACCTGGTGGCTGCAAGGCCCCATTCGCTTGCATGGGGTTGACCTGGTGGCTGCATGGCCCCTGTCGCTTGCCTGAGGTTGACCTGGTGGCTGCAGGGCCCCAAAGGCTTGCAGGGGGTTGTCCTGGTGCTGCAAGGCCCCACTCGCTTGCCTGGGTTTGACCTGGTGGCTGCAAGGCCCCAATCGCTTGCCTGGGGTTGACCTGGTGGCTGCAGGGCCCCATAGGCTTGCAGGGGGTTGACCTGGTGGCTGCAAGGCCCCATTCACTTACCTCGTGTTTACCTGGCGTCTGCAAGGCCCCATTTGCTTGCCTGAGGTTGACCTGGGCTTCAAAAGTTCCCCTAGGCATGCCTTGGGTTGACCTGGTGACCGGACTTGCTGTCGCCCTGGGCTTCACTCCTTAAAAACCACCGGGAGTGCAGACGCAGCACCCTCACAACCGCCAGGGGCTTAAGCCTCCATCAAGTGCCACCCCCACGGGCTTAGGCCTCCAACAAGTGCCCCCGGCACCTGGGGCAGGCCCCAATCCCTTCCTAGGGTTGACCTGGTGGCTGCAAGGCCCCATTCGCTTACCTGGGGTTGACCTGCTGCCTGCAAGGCCCCATTGGCATACCTGGGTTTGCCTTGGTGCCTGCTAGGCCCCATTCGCTTGTTTGGGTTGACCTGGTGGCTGCAAGGCCCCAATCGCTTGCCTGGGCTTGACCTGGTGGCTGCAGGGCCCCATAGGCTTGCAGGGGGTTGATCTGGTGGCTGCAAGGCCCCATTCACTTACCTCGTGTTTACCTGGCGTCTGCAAGGACCCATTTGCTTCCCTGGGGTTGTCTTGGGCTCCAAAAGTTCCCCTAGGCATGCCTTGGGTTGACCTGGTGACCGGACTTGCTGCCGCCCTGGGCTTCATTCCGTAAAAACTACCGGGAGTGCGGACGCAGGACCCTCACAACCGCCAGAGGCTTAAGCCTCCATCAAGTGCCCCCCCCACACGGGCTTAAGCCTCCAACAAGTGCCCCCCACACCTGGGCCAGGCCCCATTAGCTTGCCTAGGGTTGACCTGGTGGCTAGAAGGGCCCAATAGCTTGCCTGGGTTTCGCTTGGTGCCTGCTAGGCCACATTCGCTTGCCTTGGGTTGACCTGGTGGCTGCAAGGCCCCATTCGCTTGCCTGGGGTTGACCTGGTGGCTGCATGGCCCCATAGGCTTGCAGGGGGTTGACCTGGTGGTTGCAAGGCCCCATTCACTTACCTCGTGTTTACCTGGCGTCTGCAAGGCCCCATTTGCTTGCCTGGGGTTGTCTTGGGCTCGAAAATTTCCCCTAGGCATGCTTTGGGTTGACCTGGTGACCGGACTTGCTGCCGCCCTGGGTTTCACTCCGTAAAAACCACCGGGAGTGCGGACGCAGGACCCTCACAACCACCAGGGGCTTAAGCCTCCATCAAGTGCCCCCGTCACACCCGCTTAAGCCTCCAACAAGTGCCCCATACATCTGGGCCAGGCGCCATTCCCTTCCCAGGTTTGACCTGGTGGCTGCAAGGCCCCATTCGCTTACCTGGGGTTGACCTGCTGGCTGCAAGGCCCCATTGGCATACCTGGGGTTGCCTTGGTGCCTGCTAGGCCCCATTCGCTTGCCTTGGGTTGACCTGGTGGCTGCATGGCCCCATAGGCTTGCAGGGGGTTGACCTGGTGGCTGCAAGGCCCCATTCACTTACCTCGTGTTTACCTGGCGTCTGCAAGGCCCCATTTGCTTGCCTGGGCTTGCCTTGGCTCCAAAAGTTCCCCTAGGCATGCCTTGGGTTGACCTGGTGACCGGACTTACTGCCGCCCTGGGCTTCACTCCTTAAAAAACCACCGGGAGTGCGGACGCAGGACACCCACAACCACCAGGTCCTTAAGCTTGCATCAAGTGCCCCCCCCATCCGGACTTAAGCCTCCAAGGAGTGCCCCCCGCACCTGGGCCACGCCCCATTCACTTGCCTGAGGTTGACCTGGTGGCTGCAGTGCCCCATAGGCTTGCAGGGGGTTCACCTGGTGGCTGCACGGCCCCATTCACTTACCTCGTGTTTACCTGGCGTAGGCAAGGCCCCATTTGCTTGCCTGGGGTTGTCCTGGGCTCCAAAAGTTCCCCTAGGCATGCCTTGGGTTGACCTGGTGACCGGACTTGCTGCCGCCTTGGGCTTCACTCCATAAAAACCACCGGGAGTGTGGACGCAGGACCGTCACAACCGCCAGGGGCTTAAGTCTCCATCAAGGGCCCCCCGCACACGGGCTTTAGCCTCCAACAAGTGCCCCCCACACCTGGGCCAGGCCCCATTAGCTTGCCTAGGGTCGTCCTGGTGGCTGCAAGGCCCCACTCGCTTGCCTGGGGTTGACCTGCTGGCTGCAAGGCCCCATTCGCTTGACTGGGGTTGACCTGGTGGCTGCAAGACCCCAGTCGCTTGCCTGAGGTTGACCTGGTAGATGCAGGGCCCCGAAGGCTTGCAGGGGGTCGTCCTGATGTAGCAAGGCCCCAGTCGCTTGCCTGGGGTTGACCTGGTGGCTGCAGGGCCCCATAGGCTTGCAGGGGGTTGACCTGGTGGCTGCAAGGCTCTATTCACTTACCTCGTGTTCACCTGGCGTCCGCAAGGACCCATTTGCTTGCCTGGGGTTGTCCTGGGCTTCAAAACTTCCCCTAGGCATGCCTTGGGTTGACCTGGTGACCGGACTTGCTGCCGCCCTGGGTTTCACTCCGTTAAAACCACCGGGGAGTGCGGACGCAGGACCCTCACAACCACCAGGGGCTTAAGCCTCCTTCAAGTGCCCCCCCCATCCGGACTTAAGCCTCCAAGTAGTGCCCCCCGCACCTGGGCCAGGCCCCATTCACTTGCCTGAGGTTGACCTTGTTAGAAATATTATTAAAAATGCATTATCAATAGCTGTTAGCTCCCATCAATAGTTGTCCTTTGAATAAGTACGGCTGCCAGCCTTCCTTGTCTCCCTAATGAGAGAGGGAAGGGGGGGGGTTGGGAACTGAAGGAAAACTCCAAGAGCTCTCTTTGTTCTGCAAATTTACTCTCTCTTTGTTACAGTAAAGCATATACTCCTTAGCGTTCTCATGTAGATAAGAGTAAATTGCAATTTTTAATGGTCCTGTCCTTGGGGCAGAGAAGGTTTGAACTTTTGGTAACCTAAAATACTTTCTGAGCAGGCGCAATCAGCTAATACATATTAAGCCTATCCGCCCCGCATACTTAAGTAGTTAATTATAATACACATGGGATGCATGATCTGACGTATTCTCATGCATGTTTGTATGAACCGGAAATGAGTTGTAAGAGTTCCTGCTTCTGTACACGTGCCAGAAGAGAGGGGATAAAAGCCTGCTAATGATGGTACTCAGGGGCAGAGGGTTTTGATCTTTTGTCTTCTCCCTCTGACCCTATTTGCAAATATATACCTTTTGTCTCACCAACAATGTGTGCCTAAGAATTTGTTATTCAATAAGCCTCCAAAGAAAACGAACCGAGAGAGAGTTTTTTTTACCTCAACCTGGCGCCCAACGTGGGGCTTTCTTTGGATAACTCCGGAGTTCGTCGGCACATCGTCTCTGCCCCCCTGGGGGGTTTGCGCGCCGAGTCTTTCTTTTTGGCTCGCCCTGAGGGGGGGCTTGAGGTGTGAGCCGGAACATCCGGAACACTAAGAGCTCCTATGCAAATTTTGTTTTTTTTTGGAGTCTCCAGGTACACATTTTTGGCTTTGGATCGAGATCTCTGGGGTATCTGAGTGAGTATACGAATTCCCTTTGCCCAATTTGGTTCTGGGTCCAGAGCAGGAGGTGTGCATGTTCTCATGGTAAATCATCTGCTGTAAGGGACTTTTTGGTATTTGGTGTGCCTTGGGTGCACTTTTGTAGGCAAAATGGGTACGGTTAGCTCCCGTGTAGAAAACACGGATACCCCTCTAAGGTGCTTATTACGTCATTTTAATAAATTTGCAAGGCCGGCCGATTACGGAATAAAAATGAAAAAAGATGATTTAATTATGTTCTGTCAACTCGAGTGGCCAACATTTGGGGTCCACTGGACCCCGAAAGGATCCTTTGTGCTAAAAGAAGTGATAGCTATCCATGAAATTGTTATGCAAAATGGGTATTGGAATCAGTTTCCTTATATTGATTGTTGGTTGTGGGTGGTTCAAAATCAGCCACCTTGGATTAAGAATTACTTAGTAAAGTCTCATGTGATGCTTGTTAAGAAAAAGACTCGGGGGGGGGCGCCTGTACTTCCTGAGTCTAATGAGGGGGGGGATTCTGAATTGGCTGAGTACCGGACCCGTGCTCCGGTTGCCCAGTCGGGTAGCGAAGATGAGTCAGACGCCTCCTCGGGGTCCAGTCCTTCTGCACCACCGCCCCCTCCCTTAGAGAGACCACCACCGACGTACCAAGGCATACCTAATGAGTTAAAGCGTGAGCCTCAGCCAAGTGCCTCATCTGAATCAGGAAATAAGGGTTATTATTTACGCAAGCCTGTAGAGTCACAGCCGGTGCTGAACTGTCCGATGCAAGAGGTTATTGGGGAAGGAGGCACTGCAACTTTTGTCTACACCCCATTTAGCACTTCAGATTTATTTAACTGGAAGAATCAGAGCCCCTCTTTTCGTGAAGACCCTGAAAAGATGAGGGATTTGTTTCGATCCATTGGGCAGACTCATCGACCCACTTGGGCTGATGTCCAGATGATGCTCCAGACCCTCCTAACCCCGGAGGAGAGGAGATTAGTGTTGGGGACAGCAGAGCGTATTGCGACAGCCAGAGTTGAGTTAGAGGGTGCTGCTGGTCGTACTCTGCGTGATACCTTCCCTGTAGAAGAGCCGAGATGGGATAATCACACTGCCGAAGGCAGAGAGCTGAGTGCACGGTATCTGGGAATTATAGTGGAAGCAATGGGAAAGGCAGTGCCTCGGGTTACCAATCTGTCTAAGTTGTATGAAGTGAGACAGGGAAAAGAGGAGGATCCCTCAGCTTTCCTTGGGAGGCTGTATGAGGCGTTTCGCAGGTTTTCGGATCTGGATCCAGAAGCCCCAGATAACCAGCGCATGGTAAATCTTATGTTTATTGGTCAATCTGCTGCTGATATCCGTAAGAAGTTACAGAAAACTGAGGGAGGTGCTGGGAAACCGATTTCAGAGCTGGTGGAAATTGCATATAAGGTGTATGGGAATCGTGAGCAAGTGCAGGAGCGCAAGGAGGATAAAAAGGCTCAGCGACAGATGGCAGCACTAGCAGCTGCTATAACTGGAGGGAACTCTGAAAAGGCTGGGATGCAGAAGGGGAAAGGAGAAAGAGTGGGAGCAGACGTTTGTGCTTATTGCAAAGAGAAAGGACACTGGAAAAGGGAATGCCCGAAGTTGAAGGAGAAGAGAGAGAGGGAACCGAGAGGTCACCTCATGCGGGCAGAAGACAAGGGTGAGGATTCAGAATGAAGGGGACAAGGATCTAAGACCACTACCCTTCGGGTTGGAGCCCGAGAAGATCCCATGGTAACCATTAGGGTTGGTGGCAAAAACTTTGAAGCCTTGGTGGATACTGGGGCTACATTTTCAATGATTCCAGAAAAACCCCCCTGTGCAGGAACTAGTGAACAGCATGTACTTGTAGAAGGGATTGAGGGAGTGCAAACCCGACTCCCTGTTTGTAAACCACTCCTCACCAAAGTGGGAGATCATTTGCTTGAGCACTCCTTTGTGTATTCTCCAAGTTGCCCGGTTGCACTCCTTGGGCGGGACTTACTCACAAAATTGCAAGCTGAGATCTTTTTCAGAGACGATCAGATGGTGGTCCAGCTACCTGTCAAGCAGAGCTCGAACTATCAGATGGCTCTCCTGGAGGACCGATGCCCTGCAGTAAGTCCAGAACATCACATGACTGGAGTAGACCCCTCAGTATGGGCTGATGGAACCCCTGCGCGAGCTAAGTTCGTCTCCCCGGTAAGGATCGTACTCAAGGATGGGGAGGGGCCCGTTCGGGTAAAGCAGTACCCACTCAGCTGAGCGGCCAGAGCTGAACTCAAGCCGTTAATAGAGAAATACAAGAGGTACGGATGGCTAGTAGAAGGGACTTCACCCTATAACACCGCCATCCTTGGAGTGCCAAAGGCAGATGGGGTCTCATACAGACTGGTCCAAGACTTATGGGCAGTAAATAAGAAGGTCCTTTCAGACCATCCTGTAGTCCCGAACCCTCACACGATTTTGACACAAGTACCGGGGGAAGCTGAAATATTTTCAGTGCTAGATTTGAAAGATGCTTTCTTCTCTATTCCCCTTCACCGAGACAGTCAAAAATTGTTTGCTTTTGAATGGGAGGATCCAGACACCTTCCATAAAGCCCAACTCATGTGGACAGTTCTCCCACAAGGATTCGTAGCAGCCCCTCATATTTTCGGACTTGCCCTTCAGAAGGACTTGGAGGAGTGGAAGGGATCACACCCCGCAGTGACTCTCCTCCAGTATGTGGATGACCTGCTAGTTGCAAGCCCAAACTTGCAGCTCTGTGAGGAAGCCACCAGGTCACTCCTAAACACTCTGGGAAAAAAAGGATATAAAGTTTCTAGAGAGAAAGCCCAGATATGTCAGCCTGAAGTCACATTTTTGGGATATAAGCTCTCAAAAGGAGTCAGAGCCCTAAGTGCAGATCGCATACAGGCAATCCAAGGTCTAACCCCACCTAAGTCACCCAAGGAGCTGCGGGCATTCCTAGGGCTAACTGGGTTCTGTCGACTATGAATACCAGATTATGGTGGGAAGGCTAGACCACTATATGACTCACTAACTAAGGAGAGTCTCACTAAATGGAAATGGAATAAAGAAATGCAGCATGCCTTTGATCTGCTTAAAGCAGCATTAACCCAGCCCCCTGCCCTGGCCATCCCAAACAGTAAAAAGCCATATCGACTGTATGTTCATGAGAATCGAGGGGTTGCATCAGGGGTGCTGACACAGCCATCGGGCCCGACCTGGAGACCCGTGGGATATTACTCAAAGGTTCTAGATCCAGTGGCACTCGGGTGGCCAGCCTGTCTTCGGGCTGTGGCAGCCACAGCAGTGGTTGTTGAAGAAGCCCAGAAGATAGTCATGGGTGCGGATATGGAAATACTCACTCCTCATGTTGTTCCCCAGATCCTAGGGACTGAGGGAGGGAAATTTTTTAACCCCTCCAGACAATCACGGTATGAGATATTTTTGCTCTCTAATCCAGGACTTACTTTCAAACATACTACAGCCTTAAACCCTGCAACCTTGCTGCCGGAGCCAGGAAAACCGATGCATGACTGCCTTGAGGTCCTAAATCAAACCACACAGGTGCGACCTGATCTTGCTGAGGACCCAATTGAGGACCCAGATGTTGAATACTTCGTAGACGGCTCCAGCTCTGTCATCGATGGAAAAAGACGAACAGGATGTGCAGTGGTAACCTTGGATAAGGTAGTATGGAGGGAGTCATTGCCAAGCTCATGGTCGGCACAGGCCGCAGAACTCACTGCGCTCACCCGAGCATTACAGCTGGGGACAGACCAGCGGGTTAATATATACACTGACTCTCGCTATGCTTTTTCTACAGTCCATGCACACGGACTATTGTGGAAAGAAAGGGGTTTTATTACGGCCTCTGGGAATAAAATTGCTAATGGCCCCCAGATTATCAAGCTACTAGAGGCACTCCACCAGCCTAAAGAGGTAGCAGTCATTCATGTGCGGGCCCATGGGAAGGCTGCTGAGGAAAAGCATAAGCTTGGAAATGCAAAGGCTGATTCAGCAGCAAAGGAAGCTGCATTTATTGGGGGAGAAGCGGAGGAGGTATCCAAGCAGGCCATGTCCCATGCCATATGGCCAGACATCCAAGATTTAGTCCCACAGTATTCCCCTGAAGAAGATAAATTTGCACAAAGAGCTTGTGCAGAAAAGAACTCACAGGGGTGGTGGATAGTACCAGGAGGGAAAGTCATGATACCCAGGCCATTGCTTCGGGAGGTGCTGCAACAGCTCCATGCAAGAACCCATATGGGAGGCTTGGCCATGGGTGATCTAGTGATTCGCCAAGCAGTAGCTCCAGGGCTATATGTAGAAGCTCAGCGCATTGCTACCAAGTGCATCACATGCCAAAAAGTAAACCCTCGAAGGAAACCCCCTGTGCCAATGGGAGGTAGACCCTGGGCAGCGTACCCTGGACAGGCATGGCAGATTGATTTTGCCGAGCTCCCACGGTCCGGACATCACGGGTTTTTACTTGTCATGGTAGACCAGCTCTCTGGTTGGGTCGAGGCCTGGCCCACCAGGACTGCCACTGCGGCTACAGTAGTGAAGTATTTATTGCAGGAGATCATTCCACGGTATTCCCTGCCTGAGTCCATTGAGTCGGACCAAGGACAACACTTCGTGGGAAAAGTGGTTCAAGGAGTCGCGCAAACTCTCAAGGTTACTTGGAAATTACACACACCATGGAGACCACAGAGTTCAGGACAAGTGGAACGTATGAATAGAACTTTAAAGACTTTGCTCACCAAAATCTGTATTGAAACACGTCTTAAGTGGCCTCAAGCATTGCCGCTCGCCCTTACTTGCATTCGAAACACTCCCCGACGGGGCCTTAAATTGACCCCATATGAAATTATGTTTGGCAAGCCGCCTCGAGTCTTACCTCCTGGGATGCGAGAGAATGTAACTTTTGAATTAGGTAATAGTGAGCTTCATATGTACGTTATTGCTTTGCAGTCTGTCTTGTTTTCTCTTCACAGGTATGCAGCCTCCTTTCAGCGCCTGCCTTTAGACGTACCGGTACATGACTTCTCCCCGGGAGACTGGGTCTTGGTGCAGCGGTGGAAAAAGGAACCTCTGACTGAGAGGTGGAGTGGCCCTTTCCAGGTACTTCTAACAACCCACACCGCTGTAAAGATTGCTGGCCATGACCGTTGGATACACCATACCCGTGTGAAACGACATCCACAAGCGTCAGAGGACAACAACTCCCAAGACGAACTCACTCCGGAAGCTGAGTCGTCTTCGGAACAAGAAGCCAGCAAGTGAAGCTGTGAACCTACTGGTGATCTCCAAGTGCGCCTGAGACGGCTTAATCAAAGTTCAGAAAATTAGTCCAGAAAGTAAAAGGGAAAATATGGTGGGAATTATAATGTGCCTTGTTGTTATCTGCATAATGAAAGAAGCAGGATTGCATAGCCTTAGCCACTGGCCTATGCCCCCGCTTTCCCAAATTACTCCCCCAGGGACAAATTTGTATGTTGATATGATGAAGAGGATTGCAAGTACTTTTAATCTTACCAACTGCTGGGCCTGTGGGGGGCTCCGAGAGGCCGGAGAACAGTGGCCTTGGAGGGCTTTTCCTTTGGCCCCAAAATGGTTAGTCAGTGACAAAGCAGATGTTAAGAGTACTGGTCAAGAATGGAATGAGAACCACAGCTGGGATCTTTCCCAAGTGGCCTTGGGAGAGTACTGTATTAGCAGTAATGGTACAGGAAAGAGGTTAGGACATAGTCAGTGTACATGGACATTAAAATGGGCCCGAGTATGCAGCAGGTATGCTGATCAATGGAATTCTGCTGCCGTTAGGCTCCCAATCTCCACACAGATGCAAAATCTCAAAAGGACAAGAATATTACCTTTCGATCCTGACCCTACCAGATGTCAGGCATATGAAAAGACCCGAGGCGAACGATTTACCTACATTTATAAGTGGCAATGGGCACACCTGAATGGCACAGTGGCAAGGTTTAATGCATATTGGAGTGCCTTAAATGACACAAATGAAATAACCAAGTGCGAGTATAGGGATAAAGATGGCGTATGGAAATGTCAGTTTAAACTGAGTAACTATCACACTGGCCCTTTAGGGCATAAAGGCACCAAATACTATCCCCTTCTTTTCCACAGCCGTGACCCCCTAGCCTTGGGAGGGGAACACAGGGCCCTAAAAGGACATTATTGGATTTGTGGAAAGCGTGCCTATACGGTCCTACCACGGGGGTGGACGGGAACCTGCTATATTGGAGTAATTGTACCATCTTTCTTTTTGTTACCATCTGAGGGTGGAAATAAGCTGGGAGTCTCTTTGTATGATGATTGGAACAGGGCCAAGAGAAGTATTGATGTAAGTTTGACACAGGGTGGCTCCCAAAAGTGGAAGGAGGATGAGTGGCCTCCTCAGAGGATTATTGAGTATTATGGACCAGCTACATGGGCTAATGATGGAAGTTGGGGCTACCGGACACCAATATATATGCTGAATAGAATCATCCGGTTGCAGGCAGTCTTGGAAGTAATTACTAACCAGACCGCCACTGCTCTCGAGTTGCTGGCTCGACAAAGTTCTCAGATGAGGGAAGCCATATACCAAAATCGAATGGCTTTAGACTATTTACTCGCAGAGGATGGCGGAGTCTGTGGAAGGTTCAACCTTTCTAATTGTTGCCTCCAAATAGATGATAACAGGAAGGTGGTCTTAGAGATTGCCAAAGAGATTAGGAAAATAGCCCATGTACCAATACAAACGTGGGAAACCACATGGAATAAGGACTGGTGGTTTCAATTATTTGGAGGACCCTGGTGGAAAAAAGTAGGGTTTGTGCTTTTGTGTGCTCTAACTGGTTTGATTTTTATCCCTTGTCTCATTCCTTGTCTTACTAGATTGATAACCACCACAGTAGAAGGAATGCAGGTTGCAGCAGTCCCTCTAAAAGCACAGACTGTAGCAAAAGTCATGGTCCTCAGAAGAATTCCTCGTAATTATCTTGATATGCCCAAATGAAGAAAAGATCAGAAAGCATCTTGAGGGGGGAATATTGTTAGAAATATTATTAAAAATGCATTATCAATAGCTGTTAGCTCCCATCAATAGTTGTCCTTTGAATAAGTACGGCTGCCAGCCTTCCTTGTCTCCCTAATGAGAGAGGGAAGGGGGGGGTTGGGAACTGAAGGAAAACTCCAAGAGCTCTCTTTGTTCTGCAAATTTACTCTCTCTTTGTTACAGTAAAGCATATACTCCTTAGCGTTCTCATGTAGATAAGAGTAAATTGCAATTTTTAATGGTCCTGTCCTTGGGGCAGAGAAGGTTTGAACTTTTGGTAACCTAAAATACTTTCTGAGCAGGCGCAATCAGCTAATACATATTAAGCCTATCCGCCCCGCATACTTAAGTAGTTAATTATAATACACATGGGATGCATGATCTGACGTATTCTCATGCATGTTTGTATGAACCGGAAATGAGTTGACCTGGTGGCTGCAGGGCCCCAAAGGCTTGCAGGAGGTCGTCCTGGTGGCTGCAAGGCCCCACTCGCTTGCCTGTAGTTGACCTGGTGGCTGCAAGGCCCCAATCGCTTGCCTGGGGTTGACCTGCTGGCTGCAGGGCCCCATAGGCTTGCAGGGGGTTGATCTGGTGGCTGCAAGGCCCCATTCACTTACCTCGTGTTTACCTGGCGTCTGCAAGGCCCCATTTGCTTGCCTGGGGTTGTCCTGGGCTCCAAAAGTTCCCCTAGGCATGCCTTGGGTTGACCTGGTGACCGGACTTGCTGCCGCCCTGGGCTTCACTCCCATAAAAACCACCGGGAGTGCGGACGCAGGACCCTCACAACCGCCAGGGCTTAAGCCTCCATCAAGTGCCCCCCCCACACGGGCTTAAGCCTCCAACAAGTGCCCCCCACACCTGGGCCAGGCCCCATTAGCTTGCCTAGGGTTGACCTGGTGGCTAGAAGGGCCCAAGGCTTGCCTGGGTTTGGCTTGGTGCCTGCAAGGCCCCATTCGCTTGCCTGGGGTTGACCTGGTGGCTGCAAGGCCCCAATCGCTTGCCTGGGGTTGACCTGGTGGCTGCAGGGCCCCATAGGCTTGCAGGGGGTTGACCTGGTGGCTGCAAGGCCCCATTCACTTACCTCGTGTTTACCTGGCGTCTGCAAGGCCCCATTTGCTTGCCTGGGGTTGTCCTGGGCTCCAAAAGTTCCCCTAGGCATGCCTTGGGTTGACCTGGTGACCGGACTTGCTGCCGCCCTGGGCTTCACTCCCTAAAAACCACCGGGAATGCGGACGCAGGACCCTCACAACCGCCAGGGCCTTAAGCCTCCATCAAGTGCCCCCCCACATGGGCTTAAGCCTTCAAGTGGCCCCCACACCTCGGCCAGGCCCCATTCCTTTCCCAGGGTTGACCTGGTGGCTGCAAGGCCCCATTCGCTTACCTGGGGTTGACCTGCTGGCTGCAAGGCCCCATTCACATACCTGGGTTTGCCTTGGTGCCTGCTAGGCCCCATTCGCTTGCCTTGGGTTGACCTGGTGGCTGCAAGGCCCCATTCGCTTGCCTGAGGTTGACCTGGTGGCTGCAGGGCCCCGAAGGCTTGCAGAGGGTCGTCCTGGTGGCTGCAAGGCCCCAGTAGCTTGCCTTGGGTTGACCTGGTGGCTGCAAGGCCCCAGTCGCTTGCCTGAGGTTGACCTGGTGGCTGCAGGGCTCCGAAGGCTTGCAGAGGGTGGTCCTGGTGGCTGCAAGGCCCCAGTCGCTTGCCTGGGGTTGACCTGGTGGCTGCAGGGCCCCATAGGCTTGCAGGGGGTTGACCTGGTGGCTGCAAGGCCCCATTCACTTACCTCGTGTTCACCTGGCGTCTGCAAGGCCCCATTTGCTTGCCTGGGGTTGTCCTGGGCTCCAAAAGTTCCCCTAGGCATGCCTTGGGTTGACCTGGTGACCGGACTTGCTGCCGCCCTGGGCTTCACTCCCTAAAAACCACCGGGAGTGCGGACGCAGGACCCTCACAACCGCCAGGGCCTTAAGCCTCCATCAAGTGCCCCCGCCACACGGGCTTAAGCCTCCAACAAGTGCCCCCCACATCTGGGCCAGGCCCCATTCCCTTCCCAGGGTTGACCTGGTGGCTGCAAGGCCCCATTCGCTTACCTGGGGTTGACCTGCTGGCTGCAAGGCCCCATTCGCATACCTGGGTTTGCCTTGGTGCCTGCTAGGCCCCATTTGCTTGCCTTGGGTTGACCTGGTGGCTGCAAGGCCCCATTCGCTTGCCTGGGCTTGACCTGGGCTCCAAAATTCCCCCTAGGCATGCCTGGGGTTGTCCTGGAGCCCGGAATTGCTGCTGCCCTTGGGCTTCACTCCCAAAAAACCACCGGGAGTGCGGACGCAGGACCCCCACAACCACCAGGGCCTTAAGCTTCCATCAAGTGCCCCCCCCATCCGGACTTAAGCCTCCAAGGAGTGCCCCCCGCACCTGGGCCAGGCCCCATTCACTTGCCTGAGGTTGACCTGGTGGCTGCAGGGCCCCAGAGGCTTGCAGGGGGTCGTCCTGGTGGCTGCAAGGCCCCACTCGCTTGCCTGGGGTTGACCTGGTGGCTGCAAGGCCCCAATCGCTTGCCTGGGGTTGACCTGGTGGCTGCAGGGCCCCATAGGCTTGCAGGGGGTTGACCTGGTGGCTGCAAGGCCCCATTCACTTACCTCGTGTTTTCCTGGCGTCTGCAAGGCCCCATTTGCTTGCCTGGGGTTGTCC
>NW_028324426.1:0-36000 GCF_052110815.1 Crocodylus siamensis | reverse complement strand
CGCACTCCCGGTGGTTCTTTGGGAGTGAAGCCAAATGGAGGCAGCAATTCCGGGCTCCAGGACAACCCCAGGCATACCTAGGCGGAATTTTAGAGCCCAGGTCAAGCCCAGGCAAGCGAATGGGGCCTTGCAGCCACCAGGTAAACCCAAGGCAAGCGAATGGGGCTTTGCAGCAACAAGGTCAAGCCTGGGAAGGGAATGAGGCCTGGCCCAGGTGGGGGGGGCACTTGTTGGAGGCTTAAGCGTGTGGGGGGGGGGGCACTTGATGGAGGCTTAAGCCCCTGGCGGTTGTGGGGTCCTGCGTCCGCACTCCCGGTGGATCTTTGGGAGTGAAGCCCAAGTGCGGCAGCAAGTCCAAGCTCCAGGACAACCCCAGGCATGCCTAGGGGGATTTTTGGAGCCCAGGTCCAGCCCAGGCAAGCGAATGGGGCCTTGCAGCCACCAGGTCAACCCAAGGCAAGCCAATGGGACCTAGCAGGCACCAAGGCAAACCCAGGAATGCAAATGGGGCCTTGCAGCCAACAGGTCAACCCCAGGTAAGCGAATGCGGCCTTGCAGCCACCAGGTGAAGCCTGGGAAGGGAATGGGGCCTGGCCCAGGTGGGCGGGGCACTTGTTGGAGGCTTAAGCCCGTGGGGGGGGGCACGTGATGGAGGCTTAAGCCCCTGGCGGTTGTGAGGGTCCTGCATCCGCACTCCCGGTGGTTTTTAGGGAGTGAAGCCCAGGGCGGCAGCAAGTCCGGTCACCAGGTCAACCCAAGGCATGCCTAGGGGAACTTTTGGAGCCCAGGACAACCCCAGGCAAGCGATTGGGGCCTTGCAGCCACCAGGTCAACCCCAGGCAAACGAGCGGGGCCTTGCAGCCACCAGGACGACCCCCTGCAAGCCTTTGGGGCCCTGCAGCCACCAGGTCAACCTCAGGCAAGTGAATGGGGCCTGGCCCAGGTGCGGGGGGCACTCCTTGGAGGCTCAACTCCGGATGCGGGGGGCACTTGATGGAAGCTTAAGGCCCTGGTGGTTGTGGGGGTCCTACGTCCGCACTCCCGGTGGTTCTTTGGGAGTGAAGCCCAAGTGCGACAGCAAGTCCAAGGTCCAGGACAACCCCAGGCATGCCTAGGGGGATTTTTGGAGCCCAGGTCAAGCCCAGGCAAGCGAATGGGGCCTTGCAGCCACCAGGTCAACCCAAGGCAAGGAAATGGGACCTAGCAGGCACCAAGGCAAACCCAGGAATGCAAATGGGGCCTTGGAGGCAACAGGTCAACCCCAGGTAAGCGAATGCGGCCTTGCAGCCACCAGGTGAATCCTGGGAAGGGAATGGGGCCTGGCCCAGGTGGGGGGGCACTTGTTGGAGGCTTAAGCCCGTGTGGGGGGGGCACTTGATTGAGGCTTAAGCCCCTGGCGGTTGTTGGGTCCTGCATCCGCACTCCCGGTGGTTTTTAGGGAGTGAAGCCCAGGGCGGCAGCAAGTCCGGTCACCAGGTGAACCCAAGGCATGCCTAGGGGAACTTTTGGAGCCCAGGACAACCCCAGGCAAGCAAATGGGGCCTTGCAGCCACGAGGTAAACCCAAGGCAAGCGAATGGGGCTTTGCAGCAACAAGGTCAAGCCTGGGAAGGGAATGAGGCCTGGCCCAGGTGGGGGGGGCACTTGTTGGAGGCTTAAGCCCGTGTGGGGGGGGCACTTGATGGAGGCTTAAGCCCCTGGCGGTTGTGGGGTCCTGCGTCCGCACTCCCGGTGGTTTTTAGGGAGTGAAGCCCAGGGCGGCAGCAAGTCCGGACACCAGGTCAACCCAAGGCATGCCTAGGGGAACTTTTGGAGCCCAGGACAACCCCAGGCAAGCAAATGGGGCCTTGCAGACTCCAGGTCAACACGAGGTAAGTGAATGGGGCCTTGTAGCCACCAGGACAACCCCCTTTAAGCCTATGGGGCCCTGCAGCCACCAGGTCAACCCCAGGCAAGCGATTGGGGCCTTGCAGCCACCAGGTCAACCACAGGCAAATGAGTGGGGCATTGCAGCCACCAGGACCACCCCCTGCAAGCCTTTGGGGCCCTGCAGCCACCAGGTCAACCTCAGGCAAGTGAATGGGGCCTGGCCCAGGTGCGGGGGGCACTCCTTGGAGGCTCAGCTCCGGATGCGGGGGGCACTTGATGGAAGCTTAAGGCCCTGGTGGTTGTGGGGGTCCTACGTCCGCACTCCCGGTGGTTCTTTGGGAGTGAAGCCCAAGTGCGGCAGCAAGTCCAAGCTCCAGGACAACCCCAGGCATGCCTAGGGGGATTTTTGGAGTCCAGGTCCAGCCCAGGCAAGCGAATGGGGCCTTGCAGCCACCAGGTCAACCCAAGGCAAGCGAATGGTACCTAGCAGGCAGCAAGGCAAACCCAGGTATGCGAATGGGGCCTTGCAGCCAACAGGTCAACCCCAGGTAAGAGAATGCGGCCTTGCAGCCACCAGGTGAATCCTGGGAAGGGAATGGGGCCTGGCCCAGGTTGGGGGGGCACTTGTTGGAGGCTTAAGCCCGTGTGGGGGGGGCACTTGATTGAGGCTTAAGCCCCTGGCGGTTGTTGGGTCCTGCATCCGCACTCCCGGTGGTTTTTAGGGAGTGAAGCCCAGGGCGGCAGCAAGTCCGGTCACCAGGTCAACCCAAGGCATGCCTAGGGGAACTTTTGGAGCCCAGGACAACCCCAGGCAAGCAAATGGGGCCTTGCAGACGCCAGGTCAACACGAGGTAAGTGAATGGGGCCTTGTAGCCACCAGGACAACCCCCTGCAAGCCTATGGGGCCCTGCAGCCACCAGATCAACCCCAGGCAAGCGATTGGGGCCTTGCAGCCACCAGGTCAACCCCAGGCAAACGAGTGGGGCCTTGCAGCCACCAGGACGACCCCCTGCAAGCCTTTGGGGCCCTGCAGCCACCAGGTCAACCTCAGGCAAGTGAATGGGGCCTGGCCCAGGTGCGGGGGGCACTCCTTGGAGGCTCAACTCCGGATGCGGGGGGCACTTGATGGAAGCTTAAGGCCCTGGTGGTTGTGGGGGTCCTACGTCCGCACTCCCGGTGGTTCTCTGGGAGTGAAGCCCAAGTGCGGCAGCAAGTCCAAGGTCCAGGACAACCCCAGGCATGCCTAGGGGGATTTTTGGAGCCCAGGTCAAGCCCAGGCAAGCGAATGGGACCTAGCAGGCACCAAGGCAAACCCAGGTATGCGAATGGGGCCTTGCAGCCAACAGGTCAAGCCCAGGTAAGCGAATGCGGCCTTGCAGCCAACAGGTCAACCCCAGGTAAGCGAATGCGGCCTTGCAGCCACCAGGTGAAACCTGGGAAGGGAATGGGGCCTGGCCCACCTGGGCGGGGCACTTGTTGGAGGCTTAAGCCCGTGGGGGGGGCACGTGATGGAGGCTTAAGCCCCTGGCGGTTGTGAGGGTCCTGCATCCGCACTCCCGGTGGTTTTTAGGGAGTGAAGCCCAGGGCGGCAGCAAGTCCGGTCACCAGGTCAACACAAGGCATGCCTAGGGGAACTTTTGGAGCTCAGGACAACCCCAGGCAAGCGACTGGGGCCTTGCAGCCACCAGGTCAAACCCGGGCAAGCGAGTGGTGCCTTGCAGCCACCAGGTCGACCCCCTGCAAGCCTTTGGGGCCCTGCAGCCACCAGGTCAACCTCAGGCAAGTGAATGGGGCCTGGCCTAGGTGCGGGGGGGACTCCTTGGAGGCTTAAGTCCGGATGCGGGGGGCACTTGATGGAAGCTTAAGGCCCTGGTGGTTGTGGGGGTCCTGCGTCCGCACTCCCGGTGGTTCTTTGGGAGTGAAGCCAAATGGAGGCAGCAATTCCGGGCTCCAGGACAACCCCAGGCATACCTAGGCGGAATTTTAGAGCCCAGGTCAAGCCCAGGCAAGCGAATGGGGCCTTGCAGCCACCAGGTAAACACAAGGCAAGCGAATGGGGCTTTGCAGCAACAAGGTCAAGCCTGGGAAGGGAATGAGGCCTGGCCCAGGTGGGGGTGGCACTTGTTGGAGGCTTAAGCGTGTGTGGGGGGGGCACTTGATGGAGGCTTAAGCCCCTGGCGGTTGTGGGGTCCTGCGTCCGCACTCCCGGTGGTTTTTAGGGAGTGAAGGCCAGGGCGGCAGCAAGTCCGGACACCAGGTCAAGCCAAGGCATGCCTAGGGGAACTTTTGGAGCCCAGGACAACCCCAGGCAAGCAAATGGGGCCTTGCAGACGCCAGGTCAACACGAGGTAAGTGAATGGGGCCTTGTAGCCACCAGGACAACCCCCTGCAAGCCTATGGGGCCCTGCAGCCACCAGGTCAACCCCAGGCAAGCGATTGGGGCCTTGCAGCCACCAGGTCTACCCCAGGCAAACGAGTGGGGCCTTGCAGCCACCAGGACGACCCCCTGCAAGCCTTTGGGGCCCTGCAGCCACCAGGTCAACCTCAGGCAAGTGAATGGGGCCTGGCCCAGGTGTGGGGGGCACTCCTTGGAGGCTCAACTCCGGATGCGGGGGGCACTTGATGGAAGCTTAAGGCCCTGGTGGTTGTGGGGGTCCTACGTCCGCACTCCCGGTGGTTCTTTGGGAGTGAAGCCCAAGTGCGACAGCAAGTCCAAGCTCCAGGACAACCCCAGGCATGCCTAGGGGGATTTTTGGAGCCCAGGTCAAGCCCAGGCAAGCGAATGGGGCCTTGCAGCCACCAGGTCAACCCAAGGCAAGGAAATGGGACCTAGCAGGCACCAAGGCAAACCCAGGAATGCAAATGGGGCCTTGGAGGCAACAGGTCAACCCCAGGTAAGCGAATGCGGCCTTGCAGCCACCAGGTGAATCCTGGGAAGGGAATGGGGCCTGGCCCAGGTGGGGGGGCACTTGTTGGAGGCTTAAGCCCGTGTGGGGGGGGCACTTGATTGAGGCTTAAGCCCCTGGCGGTTGTTGGGTCCTGCATCTGCACTCCCGGTGGTTTTTAGGGAGTGAAGCCCAGGGCGGCAGCAAGTCCGGTCACCAGGTGAACCCAAGGCATGCCTAGGGGAACTTTTGGAGCCCAGGACAACCCCAGGCAAGCAAATGGGGCCTTGCAGACGCCAGGTCAACACGAGGTAAGTGAATGGGGCCTTGTAGCCACCAGGACAACCCCCTGCAAGCCTATGGGGCCCTGCAGCCACCAGATCATCCCCAGGCAAGCGATTGGGGCCTTGCAGCCACCAGGTCAAGCCCAGGCAAACGAGTGGGGCCTTGCTGCCACCAGGACGACCCCCTGCAAGCCTTTGGGGCCCTGCAGCCACCAGGTCAACCTCAGGCAAGTGAATGGGGCCTGGCCCAGGTGCGGGGGGCACTCCTTGGAGGCTCAACTCCGGATGCGGGGGGCACTTGATGGAAGCTTAAGGCCCTGGTGGTTGTGGGGGTCCTACGTCCGCACTCCCGGTGGTTCTTTGGGAGTGAAGCCCAAGTGCGACAGCAAGTCCAAGCTCCAGGACAACCCCAGGCATGCCTAGCGGGATTTTTGGAGCGCAGGTCAACCCCAGGCAAGCGAATGGGGCCTTGCAGCCACCAGGTCAACCCAAGGCAAGCGAATGGTACCTAGCAGGCAGCAAGACAAACCCAGGTATGCGAATGGGGCCTTGCAGCCAACAGGTCAACCCCAGGTAAGAGAATGCGGCCTTGCAGCCACCAGGTCAAGCCTGGGAAGGGAATGGGGCCTGGCCCAGGTGGGGGGGGCACTTGTTGGAGGCTTAAGCCCGTGGGGGGGGGCACGTGATGGAGGCTTAAGCCCCTGGCGGTTGTGGGGTCCTGCGTCCGCACTCCCGGTGGTTTTTAGGGAGTGAAGCCCAGGGCGGCAGCAAGTCCGGTCACCAGGTCAACCCAAGGCATGCCTAGGGGAACTTTTGAGCCCAGGACAACCCCAGGCAAGCGACTGGGGCCTTGCAGCCACCAGGTCAAACCCGGGCAAGCGAGTGGTGCCTTGCAGCCACCAGGTCGACCCCCTGCAAGCCTTTGGGGCCCTGCAGCCACCAGGTCAACCTCAGGCAAGTGAATGGGGCCTGGCCTAGGTGCGGGGGGCACTCGTTGGAGGCTTAAGTCCGGATGCGGGGGGCACTTGATGGAAGCTTAAGGCCCTGGTGGTTGTGGGGGTCTTGCGTCCGCACTCCCGGTGGTTTTTAGGGAGTGAAGCCCAGGGCGGCAGCAAGTCCGGTCACCAGGTCAACCCAAGGCATGCCTAGGGGAACTTTTGGAGCCCAGGACAACCCCAGGCAAGCAAATGGGGCCTTGCAGACGCCAGGTCAACATGAGGTAAGTGAATGGGGCCTTGTAGCCACCAGGACAACCCCCTGCAAGCCTATGGGGCCCTGCAGCCACCAGGTCAACCTCAGGCAAGTGAATGGGGCCTGGCCCAGGTGCGGGGGGCACTCCTTGGAGGCTCAACTCCGGATGCGGGGGGCGCTTGATGGAAGCTTAAGGCCCTGGTGGTTGTGGGGGTCCTACGTCCGCACTCCCGGTGGTTCTCTGGGAGTGTAGCCCAAGTGCGGCAGCAAGTCCAAGGTCCAGGACAACCCCAGGCATGCCTAGGGGGATTTTTGGAGCCCAGGTCAAGCCCAGGCAAGCGAATGGGACCTAGCAGGCAGCAAGGCAAACCCAGGTATGCGAATGGGGCCTTGCAGCCAACAGGTCAACCCCAGGTAAGCGAATGCGGCCTTGCAGCCAACAGGTCAACCCCAGGTGAGCGAATGCGGCCTTGCAGCCACCAGGTGAAACCTGGGAAGGGAATGGGGCCTGGCCCACCTGGGCGGGGCACTTGCTGGAGGCTTAAGCCCGTGGGGGGGGGCACGTGATGGAGGCTTAAGCCCCTGGCGGTTGTGAGGGTCCTGCATCCGCACTCCCGGTGGTTTTTAGGGAGTGAAGCCCAGGGCGGCAACAAGTCCAGTCACCAGGTCAACACAAGGCATGCCTAGGGGAACTTTTGGAGCTCAGGACAACCCCAGGCAAGCGACTGGTGCCTTGCAGCCACCAGGTCAAACCCGGGCAAGCGAGTGGTGCCTTGCAGCCACCAGGTCGACCCCTGCAAGCCAATGGGGCCCTGCAGCCACCAGGTCAACCTCAGGCAAGTGAATGGGGCCTGGCCTAGGTGCGGGGGGCACTCCTTGGAGGCTTAAGTCCGGATGCGGGGGGCACTTGATGGAAGCTTAAGGCCCTGGTGGTTGTGGGGGTCCTGCGTCCGCACTCCCGGTGGTTCTTTGGGAGTGAAGCCAAATGGAGGCAGCAATTCCGGGCTCCAGGACAACCCCAGGCATACCTAGGCGGAATTTTAGAGCCCAGGTCAAGCCCAGGCAAGCGAATGGGGCCTTGCAGCCACCAGGTAAACACAAGGCAAGCGAATGGGGCTTTGCAGCAACAAGGTCAAGCCTGGGAAGGGAATGAGGCCTGGCCCAGGTGGGGGGGGCACTTGTTGGAGGCTTAAGCGGGTGTGGGGGGGGCACTTGATGGAGGCTTAAGCCCCTGGCGGTTGTGGGGTCCTGCGTCCGCACTCCCGGTGGTTTTTAGGGAGTGAAGCCCAGGGCGGCAGCAAGTCCGGACACCAGGTCAACCCAAGGCATGCCTAGGGGAACTTTTGGAGCCCAGGACAACCCCAGGCAAGCAAATGGGGCCTTGCAGACGCCAGGTCAACACGAGGTAAGTGAATGGGGCCTTGTAGCCACCAGGACAACCCCCTGCAAGCCTATGGGGCCCTGCAGCCACCAGGTCAACCCCAGACAAGCGATTGGGGCCTTGCAGCCACCAGGTCAACCCCAGGCAAATGAGTGGGGCATTGCAGCCACCAGGACCACCCCCTGCAAGCCTTTGGGGCCCTGCAGCCACCAGGTCAACCTCAGGCAAGTGAATGGGGCCTGGCCCAGGTGCGGGGGGCACTCCTTGGAGGCTCAGCTCCGGATGCGGGGGGCACTTGATGGAAGCTTAAGGCCCTGGTGGTTGTGGGGGTCCTACGTCCGCACTCCCGGTGGATCTTTGGGAGTGAAGCCCAAGTGCGGCAGCAAGTCCAAGCTCCAGGACAACCCCAGGCATGCCTAGGGGGATTTTTGGAGCCCAGGTCAAGCCCAGGCAAGCGAATGGGGCCTTGCAGCCACCAGGTCAACCCAAGGCAAGGAAATGGGACCTAGCAGGCACCAAGGCAAACCCAGGAATGCAAATGGGGCCTTGGAGGCAACAGGTCAACCCCAGGTAAGCGAATGCGGCCTTGCAGCCACCAGGTGAATCCTGGGAAGGGAATGGGGCCTGGCCCAGGTGGGGGGGCACTTGTTGGAGGCTTAAGCCCGTGTGGGGGGGGCACTTGATTGAGGCTTAAGCCCCTGGCGGTTGTTGGGTCCTGCATCTGCACTCCCGGTGGTTTTTAGGGAGTGAAGCCCAGGGCGGCAGCAAGTCCGGTCACCAGGTGAACCCAAGGCATGCCTAGGGGAACTTTTGGAGCCCAGGACAACCCCAGGCAAGCAAATGGGGCCTTGCAGACGCCAGGTCAACACGAGGTAAGTGAATGGGGCCTTGTAGCCACCAGGACAACCCCCTGCAAGCCTATGGGGCCCTGCAGCCACCAGATCATCCCCAGGCAAGCGATTGGGGCCTTGCAGCCACCAGGTCAAGCCCAGGCAAACGAGTGGGGCCTTGCTGCCACCAGGACGACCCCCTGCAAGCCTTTGGGGCCCTGCAGCCACCAGGTCAACCTCAGGCAAGTGAATGGGGCCTGGCCCAGGTGCGGGGGGCACTCCTTGGAGGCTCAACTCCGGATGCGGGGGGCACTTGATGGAAGCTTAAGGCCCTGGTGGTTGTGGGGGTCCTACGTCCGCACTCCCGGTGGTTCTTTGGGAGTGAAGCCCAAGTGCGACAGCAAGTCCAAGCTCCAGGACAACCCCAGGCATGCCTAGGGGGATTTTTGGAGCGCAGGTCAACCCCAGGCAAGCGAATGGGGCCTTGCAGCCACCAGGTCAACCCAAGGCAAGCGAATGGTACCTAGCAGGCAGCAAGACAAACCCAGGTATGCGAATGGGGCCTTGCAGCCAACAGGTCAACCCCAGGTAAGAGAATGCGGCCTTGCAGCCACCAGGTCAAGCCTGGGAAGGGAATGGGGCCTGGCCCAGGTGGGGGGGGCACTTGTTGGAGGCTTAAGCCCGTGGGGGGGGGCACGTGATGGAGGCTTAAGCCCCTGGCGGTTGTGGGGTCCTGCGTCCGCACTCCCGGTGGTTTTTAGGGAGTGAAGCCCAGGGCGGCAGCAAGTCCGGTCACCAGGTCAACCCAAGGCATGCCTAGGGGAACTTTTGAGCCCAGGACAACCCCAGGCAAGCGACTGGGGCCTTGCAGCCACCAGGTCAAACCCGGGCAAGCGAGTGGTGCCTTGCAGCCACCAGGTCGACCCCCTGCAAGCCTTTGGGGCCCTGCAGCCACCAGGTCAACCTCAGGCAAGTGAATGGGGCCTGGCCTAGGTGCGGGGGGCACTCGTTGGAGGCTTAAGTCCGGATGCGGGGGGCACTTGATGGAAGCTTAAGGCCCTGGTGGTTGTGGGGGTCTTGCGTCCGCACTCCCGGTGGTTTTTAGGGAGTGAAGCCCAGGGCGGCAGCAAGTCCGGTCACCAGGTCAACCCAAGGCATGCCTAGGGGAACTTTTGGAGCCCAGGACAACCCCAGGCAAGCAAATGGGGCCTTGCAGACGCCAGGTCAACATGAGGTAAGTGAATGGGGCCTTGTAGCCACCAGGACAACCCCCTGCAAGCCTATGGGGCCCTGCAGCCACCAGGTCAACCTCAGGCAAGTGAATGGGGCCTGGCCCAGGTGCGGGGGGCACTCCTTGGAGGCTCAACTCCGGATGCGGGGGGCGCTTGATGGAAGCTTAAGGCCCTGGTGGTTGTGGGGGTCCTACGTCCGCACTCCCGGTGGTTCTCTGGGAGTGTAGCCCAAGTGCGGCAGCAAGTCCAAGGTCCAGGACAACCCCAGGCATGCCTAGGGGGATTTTTGGAGCCCAGGTCAAGCCCAGGCAAGCGAATGGGACCTAGCAGGCAGCAAGGCAAACCCAGGTATGCGAATGGGGCCTTGCAGCCAACAGGTCAACCCCAGGTAAGCGAATGCGGCCTTGCAGCCAACAGGTCAACCCCAGGTGAGCGAATGCGGCCTTGCAGCCACCAGGTGAAACCTGGGAAGGGAATGGGGCCTGGCCCACCTGGGCGGGGCACTTGCTGGAGGCTTAAGCCCGTGGGGGGGGGCACGTGATGGAGGCTTAAGCCCCTGGCGGTTGTGAGGGTCCTGCATCCGCACTCCCGGTGGTTTTTAGGGAGTGAAGCCCAGGGCGGCAACAAGTCCAGTCACCAGGTCAACACAAGGCATGCCTAGGGGAACTTTTGGAGCTCAGGACAACCCCAGGCAAGCGACTGGTGCCTTGCAGCCACCAGGTCAAACCCGGGCAAGCGAGTGGTGCCTTGCAGCCACCAGGTCGACCCCTGCAAGCCAATGGGGCCCTGCAGCCACCAGGTCAACCTCAGGCAAGTGAATGGGGCCTGGCCTAGGTGCGGGGGGCACTCCTTGGAGGCTTAAGTCCGGATGCGGGGGGCACTTGATGGAAGCTTAAGGCCCTGGTGGTTGTGGGGGTCCTGCGTCCGCACTCCCGGTGGTTCTTTGGGAGTGAAGCCAAATGGAGGCAGCAATTCCGGGCTCCAGGACAACCCCAGGCATACCTAGGCGGAATTTTAGAGCCCAGGTCAAGCCCAGGCAAGCGAATGGGGCCTTGCAGCCACCAGGTAAACACAAGGCAAGCGAATGGGGCTTTGCAGCAACAAGGTCAAGCCTGGGAAGGGAATGAGGCCTGGCCCAGGTGGGGGGGGCACTTGTTGGAGGCTTAAGCGGGTGTGGGGGGGGCACTTGATGGAGGCTTAAGCCCCTGGCGGTTGTGGGGTCCTGCGTCCGCACTCCCGGTGGTTTTTAGGGAGTGAAGCCCAGGGCGGCAGCAAGTCCGGACACCAGGTCAACCCAAGGCATGCCTAGGGGAACTTTTGGAGCCCAGGACAACCCCAGGCAAGCAAATGGGGCCTTGCAGACGCCAGGTCAACACGAGGTAAGTGAATGGGGCCTTGTAGCCACCAGGACAACCCCCTGCAAGCCTATGGGGCCCTGCAGCCACCAGGTCAACCCCAGACAAGCGATTGGGGCCTTGCAGCCACCAGGTCAACCCCAGGCAAATGAGTGGGGCATTGCAGCCACCAGGACCACCCCCTGCAAGCCTTTGGGGCCCTGCAGCCACCAGGTCAACCTCAGGCAAGTGAATGGGGCCTGGCCCAGGTGCGGGGGGCACTCCTTGGAGGCTCAGCTCCGGATGCGGGGGGCACTTGATGGAAGCTTAAGGCCCTGGTGGTTGTGGGGGTCCTACGTCCGCACTCCCGGTGGATCTTTGGGAGTGAAGCCCAAGTGCGGCAGCAAGTCCAAGCTCCAGGACAACCCCAGGCATGCCTAGGGGGATTTTTGCAGCCCAGGTCCAGCCCAGGCAAGCGAATAGGGCCTTGCAGCCACCAGGTCAACCCAAGGCAAGCAAATGGGACCTAGCAGGCACCAAGGCAAACCCAGGAATGCAAATGGGGCCTTGCAGCCAACAGGTCAACCCCAGGTAAGCGAATGCGGCCTTGAAGCCACCAGGTGAAACCTGGGAAGGGAATGGGGCCTGGCCCAGGTGGGCGGGGCACTTGTTGGAGGCTTAAGCCCGTGGGGGGGGGCACGTGATGGAGGCTTAAGCCCCTGGCGGTTGTGAGGGTCCTGCATCCGCACTCCCGGTGGTTTTTAGGGAGTGAAGCCCAGGGCGGCAGCAAGTCCGGTCACCAGGTCAACCCAAGGCATGCCTAGGGGAACTTTTGGAGCCCAGGACAACCCCAGGCAAGCGATTGGGGCCTTGCAGCCACCAGGTCAACCCCAGGCAAACGAGCGGGGCCTTGCAGCCACCAGGACGACCCCCTGCAAGCCTTTGGGGCCCTGCAGCCACCAGGTCAACCTCAGGCAAGTGAATGGGGCCTGGCCCAGGTGCGCGGGGGCACTCCTTGGAGGCTCAACTCCGGATGCGGGGGGCACTTGATGGAAGCTTAAGGCCCTGGTGGTTGTGGGGGTCCTACGTCCGCACTCCCGGTGGTTCTTTGGGAGTGAAGCCCAAGTGCGACAGCAAGTCCAAGCTCCAGGACAACCCCAGGCATGCCTAGGGGGATTTTTGGAGCCCAGGTCAAGCCCAGGCAAGCGAATGGGGCCTTGCAGCCACCAGGTCAACCCAAGGCAAGGAAATGGGACCTAGCAGGCACCAAGGCAAACCCAGGAATGCAAATGGGGCCTTGGAGGCAACAGGTCAACCCCAGGTAAGCGAATGCGGCCTTGCAGCCACCAGGTGAATCCTGGGAAGGGAATGGGGCCTGGCCCAGGTGGGGGGGCACTTGTTGGAGGCTTAAGCCCGTGTGGGGGGGGCACTTGATTGAGGCTTAAGCCCCTGGCGGTTGTTGGGTCCTGCATCCGCACTCCCGGTGGTTTTTAGGGAGTGAAGCCCAGGGCGGCAGCAAGTCCGGTCACCAGGTGAACCCAAGGCATGCCTAGGGGAACTTTTGGAGCCCAGGACAACCCCAGGCAAGCAAATGGGGCCTTGCAGCCACGAGGTAAACCGAAGGCAAGCGAATGGGGCTTTGCAGCAACAAGGTCAAGCCTGGGAAGGGAATGAGGCCTGGCCCAGGTGGGGGGGGCACTTGTTGGAGGCTTAAGCCCGTGTGGGGGGGGCACTTGATGGAGGCTTAAGCCCCTGGCGGTTGTGGGGTCCTGCGTCCGGACTCCCGGTGGTTTTTAGGGAGTGAAGCCCAGGGCGGCAGCAAGTCCGGACACCAGGTCAACCCAAGGCATGCCTAGGGGAACTTTTGGAGCCCAGGACAACCCCAGGCAAGCAAATGGGGCCTTGCAGACTTCAGGTCAACACGAGGTAAGTGAATGGGGCCTTGTATCCACCAGGACAACCCCCTTTAAGCCTATGGGGCCCTGCAGCCACCAGGTCAACCCCAGGCAAGCGATTGGGGCCTTGCAGCCACCAGGTCAACCCCAGGTCAATGAGTGGGGCATTGCAGCCACCAGGACCACCCCCTGCAAGCCTTTGGGGCCCTGCAGCCACCAGGTCAGCCTCAGGCAAGTGAATGGGGCCTGGCCCAGGTGCGGGGGGCACTCCTTGGAGGCTCAGCTCCGGATGCGGGGGGCACTTGATGGAAGCTTAAGGCCCTGGTGGTTGTGGGGGTCCTACGTCCGCACTCCCGGTGGTTCTTTGGGAGTGAAGCCCAAGTGCGGCAGCAAGTCCAAGCTCCAGGACAACCCCAGGCATGCCTAGGGGGATTTTTGGAGTCCAGGTCCAGCCCAGGCAAGCGAATGGGGCCTTGCAGCCACCAGGTCAACCCAAGGCAAGCGAATGGTACCTAGCAGGCAGCAAGGCAAACCCAGGTATGCGAATGGGGCCTTGCAGCCAACAGGTCAACCCCAGGTAAGAGAATGCGGCCTTGCAGCCACCAGGTGAATCCTGGGAAGGGAATGGGGCCTGGCCCAGGTGGGGGGGCACTTGTTGGAGGCTTAAGCCCGTGTGGGGGGGGCACTTGATTGAGGCTTAAGCCCCTGGCGGTTGTTGGGTCCTGCATCCGCACTCCCGGTGGTTTTTAGGGAGTGAAGCCCAGGGCGGCAGCAAGTCCGGTCACCAGGTAAACCCAAGGCATGCCTAGGGGAACTTTTGGAGCCCAGGACAACCCCAGGCAAGCAAATGGGGCCTTGCAGACGCCAGGTCAACACGAGGTAAGTGAATGGGGCCTTGTAGCCACCAGGACAACCCCCTGCAAGCCTATGGGGCCCTGCAGCCACCAGATCAACCCCAGGCAAGCGATTGGGGCCTTGCAGCCACCAGGTCAAGCCCAGGCAAACGAGTGGGGCCTTACAGCCACCAGGACGACCCCCTGCAAGCCTTTGGGGCCCTGCAGCCACCAGGTCAACCTCAGGCAAGTGAATGGGGCCTGGCCCAGGTGCGGGGGGCACTCCTTGGAGGCTCAACTCCGGATGCGGGGGGCACTTGATGGAAGCTTAAGGCCCTGGTGGTTGTGGGGGTCCTACGTCCGCACTCCCGGTGGTTCTCTGGGAGTGAAGCCCAAGTGCGGCAGCAAGTCCAAGGTCCAGGACAACCCCAGGCATGCCTAGGGGGATTTTTGGAGCCCAGGTCAAGCCCAGGCAAGCGAATGGGACCTAGCAGGCACCAAGGCAAACCCAGGTATGCGAATGGGGCCTTGCAGCCAACAGGTCAAGCCCAGGTAAGCGAATGCGGCCTTGCAGCCAACAGGTCAACCCCAGGTAAGCGAATGCGGCCTTGCAGCCACCAGGTGAAACCTGGGAAGGGAATGGGGCCTGGCCCACCTGGGCGGGGCACTTGTTGGAGGCTTAAGCCCGTGGGGGGGGCACGTGATGGAGGCTTAAGCCCCTGGCGGTTGTGAGGGTCCTGCATCCGCACTCCCGGTGGTTTTTAGGGAGTGAAGCCCAGGGCGGCAGCAAGTCCGGTCACCAGGTCAACACAAGGCATGCCTAGGGGAACTTTTGGAACTCAGGACAACCCCAGGCAAGCGACTGGGGCCTTGCAGCCACCAGGTCAAACCCGGGCAAGCGAGTGGTGCCTTGCAGCCACCAGGTCGACCCCGTGCAAGCCTTTGGGGCCCTGCAGCCACCAGGTCAACCTCAGGCAAGTGAATGGGGCCTGGCCTAGGTGCGGGGGGCACTCCTTGGAGGCTTAAGTCCGGATGCGGGGGGCACTTGATGGAAGCTTAAGGCCCTGGTGGTTGTGGGGGTCCTGCGTCCGCACTCCCGGTGGTTCTTTGGGAGTGAAGCCAAATGGAGGCAGCAATTCCGGGCTCCAGGACAACCCCAGGCATACCTAGGCGGAATTTTAGAGCCCAGGTCAAGCCCAGGCAAGCGAATGGGGCCTTGCAGCCACCAGGTAAACCCAAGGCAAGCGAATGGGGCTTTGCAGCAACAAGGTCAAGCCTGGGAAGGGAATGAGGCCTGGCCCAGGTGGGGGGGGCACTTGTTGGAGGCTTAAGCGGGTGTGGGGGGGGCACTTGATGGAGGCTTAAGCCCCTGGCGGTTGTGGGGTCCTGCGTCCGCACTCCCGGTGGATCTTTGGGAGTGAAGCCCAAGTGCGGCAGCAAGTCCAAGCTCCAGGACAACCCCAGGCATGCCTAGGGGGATTTTTGGAGCCCAGGTCCAGCCCAGGCAAGCGAATGGGGCCTTGCAGCCACCAGGTCAACCCAAGGCAAGCCAATGGGACCTAGCAGGCACCAAGGCAAACCCAGGAATGCAAATGGGGCCTTGCAGCCAACAGGTCAACCCCAGGTAAGCGAATGCGACCTTGCAGCCACCAGGTGAAGCCTGGGAAGGGAATGGGGCCTGGCCCAGGTGGGCGGGGCACTTGTTGGAGGCTTAAGCCCGTGGGGGGGGGCACGTGATGGAGGCTTAAGCCCCTGGCGGTTGTGAGGGTCCTGCATCCGCACTCCCGGTGGTTTTTAGGGAGTGAAGCCCAGGGCGGCAGCAAGTCCGGTCACCAGGTCAACCCAAGGCATGCCTAGGGGAACTTTTGGAGCCCAGGACAACCCCAGGCAAGCGATTGGGGCCTTGCAGCCACCAGGTCAACCCCAGGCAAACGAGCGGGGCCTTGCAGCCACCAGGACGACCCCCTGCAAGCCTTTGGGGCCCTGCAGCCACCAGGTCAACCTCAGGCAAGTGAATGGGGCCTGGCCCAGGTGCGGGGGGCACTCCTTGGAGGCTCAACTCCGGATGCGGGGGGCACTTGATGGAAGCTTAAGGCCCTGGTGGTTGTGGGGGTCCTACGTCCGCACTCCCGGTGGTTCTTTGGGAGTGAAGCCCAAGTGCGACAGCAAGTCCAAGCTCCAGGACAACCCCAGGCATGCCTAGGGGGATTTTTGGAGCCCAGGTCAAGCCCAGGCAAGCGAATGGGGCCTTGCAGCCACCAGGTCAACCCAAGGCAAGGAAATGGGACCTAGCAGGCACCAAGGCAAACCCAGGAATGCAAATGGGGCCTTGGAGGCAACAGGTCAACCCCAGGTAAGCGAATGCGGCCTTGCAGCCACCAGGTGAATCCTGGGAAGGGAATGGGGCCTGGCCCAGGTGGGGGGGCACTTGTTGGAGGCTTAAGCCCGTGTGGGGGGGGCACTTGATTGAGGCTTAAGCCCCTGGCGGTTGTTGGGTCCTGCATCTGCACTCCCGGTGGTTTTTAGGGAGTGAAGCCCAGGGCGGCAGCAAGTCCGGTCACCAGGTGAACCCAAGGCATGCCTAGGGGAACTTTTGGAGCCCAGGACAACCCCAGGCAAGCAAATGGGGCCTTGCAGCCATGAGGTAAACCCAAGGCAAGCGAATGGGGCTTTGCAGCAACAAGGTCAAGCCTGGGAAGGGAATGAGGCCTGGCCCAGGTGGGGGGGGCACTTGTTGGAGGCTTAAGCCCGTGTGGGGGGGGCACTTGATGGAGGCTTAAGCCCCTGGCGGTTGTGGGGTCCTGCGTCCGCACTCCCGGTGGTTTTTAGGGAGTGAAGCCCAGGGCGGCAGCAAGTCCGGACACCAGGTCAACCCAAGGCATGCCTAGGGGAACTTTTGGAGCCCAGGACAACCCCAGGCAAGCAAATGGGGCCTTGCAGACTCCAGGTCAACACGAGGTAAGTGAATGGGGCCTTGTAGCCACCAGGACAACCCCCTTTAAGCCTATTGGGCCCTGCAGCCACCAGGTCAACCCCAGGCAAGCGATTGGGGCCTTGCAGCCACCAGGTCAACCACAGGCAAATGAGTGGGGCATTGCAGCCACCAGGACCACCCCCTGCAAGCCTTTGGGGCCCTGCAGCCACCAGGTCAACCTCAGGCAAGTGAATGGGGCCTGGCCCAGGTGCGGGGGGCACTCCTTGGAGGCTCAGCTCCGGATGCGGGGGGCACTTGATGGAAGCTTAAGGCCCTGGTGGTTGTGGGGGTCCTACGTCCGCACTCCCGGTGGTTCTTTGGGAGTGAAGCCCAAGTGCGGCAGCAAGTCCAAGCTCCAGGACAACCCCAGGCATGCCTAGGGGGATTTTTGGAGTCCAGGTCCAGCCCAGGCAAGCGAATGGGGCCTTGCAGCCACCAGGTCAACCCAAGGCAAGCGAATGGTACCTAGCAGGCAGCAAGGCAAACCCAGGTATGCGAATGGGGCCTTGCAGCCAACAGGTCAACCCCAGGTAAGAGAATGCGGCCTTGCAGCCACCAGGTGAATCCTGGGAAGGGAATGGGGCCTGGCCCAGGTGGGGGGGGACTTGTTGGAGGCTTAAGCCCGTGTGGGGGGGGCACTTGATTGAGGCTTAAGCCCCTGGCGGTTGTTGGGTCCTGCATCCGCACTCCCGGTGGTTTTTAGGGAGTGAAGCCCAGGGCGGCAGCAAGTCCGGTCACCAGGTCAACCCAAGGCATGCCTAGGGGAACTTTTGGAGCCCAGGACAACCCCAGGCAAGCAAATGGGGCCTTGCAGACGCCAGGTCAACACGAGGTAAGTGAATGGGGCCTTGTAGCCACCAGGACAACCCCCTGCAAGCCTATGGGGCCCTGCAGCCACCAGATCAACCCCAGGCAAGCGATTGGGGCCTTGCAGCCACCAGGTCAAGCCCAGGCAAACGAGTGGGGCCTTGCAGCCACCAGGACGACCCCCTGCAAGCCTTTGGGGCCCTGCAGCCACCAGGTCAACCTCAGGCAAGTGAATGGGGCCTGGCCCAGGTGCGGGGGGCACTCCTTGGAGGCTCAACTCCGGATGCGGGGGGCACTTGATGGAAGCTTAAGGCCCTGGTGGTTGTGGGGGTCCTACGTCCGCACTCCCGGTGGTTCTCTGGGAGTGAAGCCCAAGTGCGGCAGCAAGTCCAAGGTCCAGGACAACCCCAGGCATGCCTAGGGGGATTTTTGGAGCCCAGGTCAAGCCCAGGCAAGCGAATGGGACCTAGCAGGCACCAAGGCAAACCCAGGTATGCGAATGGGTCCTTGCAGCCAACAGGTCAAGCCCAGGTAAGCGAATGCGGCCTTGCAGCCAACAGGTCAACCCCAGGTAAGCGAATGCGGCCTTGCAGCCACCAGGTGAAACCTGGGAAGGGAATGGGGCCTGGCCCACCTGGGCGGGGCACTTGTTGGAGGCTTAAGCCCGTGGGGGGGGCACGTGATGGAGGCTTAAGCCCCTGGCGGTTGTGAGGGTCCTGCATCCGCACTCCCGGTGGTTTTTAGGGAGTGAAGCCCAGGGCGGCAGCAAGTCCGGTCACCAGGTCAACACAAGGCATGCCTAGGGGAACTTTTGGAGCTCAGGACGACCCCAGGCAAGCGACTGGGGCCTTGCAGCCACCAGGTCAAACCCGGGCAAGCGAGTGGTGCCTTGCAGCCACCAGGTCGACCCCCTGCAAGCCTTTGGGGCCCTGCAGCCACCAGGTCAACCTCAGGCAAGTGAATGGGGCCTTGCCTAGGTGCGGGGGGGACTCCTTGGAGGCTTAAGTCCGGATGCGGGGGGCACTTGATCGAAGCTTAAGGCCCTGGTGGTTGTGGGGGTCCTGCGTCCGCACTCCCGGTGGTTCTTTGGGAGTGAAGCCAAATGGAGGCAGCAATTCCGGGCTCCAGGACAACCCCAGGCATACCTAGGCGGAATTTTAGAGCCCAGGTCAAGCCCAGGCAAGCGAATGGGGCCTTGCAGCCACCAGGTAAACACAAGGCAAGCGAATGGGGCTTTGCAGCAACAAGGTCAAGCCTGGGAAGGGAATGAGGCCTGGCCCAGGTGGGGGGGGGCACTTGTTGGAGGCTTAAGCGGGTGTGGGGGGGGCACTTGATGGAGGCTTAAGCCCCTGGCGGTTGTGGGGTCCTGCGTCCGCACTCCCGGTGGTTTTTAGGGAGTGAAGCCGAGGGCGGCAGCAAGTCCGGACACCAGGTCAAGCCAAGGCATGCCTAGGGGAACTTTTGGAGCCCAGGACAACCCCAGGCAAGCAAATGGGGCCTTGCAGACGCCAGGTCAACACGAGGTAAGTGAATGGGGCCTTGTAGCCACCAGGACAACCCCCTGCAAGCCGATGGGGCCCTGCAGCCACCAGGTCAACCCCAGGCAAGCGATTGGGGCCTTGCAGCCACCAGGTCTACCCCAGGCAAACGAGTGGGGCCTTGCAGCCACCAGGACGACCCCCTGCAAGCCTTTGGGGCCCTGCAGCCACCAGGTCAACCTCAGGCAAGTGAATGGGGCCTGGCCCAGGTGTGGGGGGCACTCCTTGGAGGCTCAACTCCGGATGCGGGGGGCACTTGATGGAAGCTTAAGGCCCTGGTGGTTGTGGGGGTCCTACGTCCGCACTCCCGGTGGTTCTTTGGGAGTGAAGCCCAAGTGCGACAGCAAGTCCAAGCTCCAGGACAACCCCAGGCATGCCTAGGGGGATTTTTGGAGCCCAGGTCAAGCCCAGGCAAGCGAATGGGGCCTTGCAGCCACCAGGTCAACCCAAGGCAAGGAAATGGGACCTAGCAGGCACCAAGGCAAACCCAGGAATGCAAATGGGGCCTTGGAGGCAACAGGTCAACCCCAGGTAAGCGAATGCGGCCTTGCAGCCACCAGGTGAATCCTGGGAAGGGAATGGGGCCTGGCCCAGGTGGGGGGGCACTTGTTGGAGGCTTAAGCCCGTGTGGGGGGGGGCACTTGATTGAGGCTTAAGCCCCTGGCGGTTGTTGGGTCCTGCGTCCGCACTCCCGGTGGTTTTTAGGGAGTGAAGCCCAGGGCGGCAGCAAGTCCGGTCACCAGGTCAACCCAAGGCATGCCTAGGGGAACTTTTGGAGCCCAGGACAACCCCAGGCAAGCAAATGGGGCCTAGCAGATGCCAGGTCAACACGAGGTAAGTGAATGGGGCCTTGTAGCCACCAGGACAACCCCCTGCAAGCCTATGGGGCCCTGCAGCCACCAGATCAACTCCAGGCAAGCGATTGGGGCCTTGCAGCCACCAGGTCAAGCCCAGGCAAACGAGTGGGGCCTTGCAGCCACCAGGACGACCCCCTGCAAGCCTTTGGGGCCCTGCAGCCACCAGGTCAACCTCAGGCAAGTGAATGGGGCCTGGCCCAGGTGCGGGGGGCACTCCTTGGAGGCTCAACTCCGGATGCGGGGGGCACTTGATGGAAGCTTAAGGCCCTGGTGGTTGTGGGGGTCCTACGTCCGCACTCCCGGTGGTTCTTTGGGAGTGAAGCCCAAGTGCGACAGCAAGTCCAAGCTCCAGGACAACCCCAGGCATGCCTAGGGGGATTTTTGGAGCCCAGGTCAAGCCCAGGCAAGCGAATGGGGCCTTGCAGCCACCAGGTCAACCCAAGGCAAGCGAATGGTACCTAGCAGGCAGCAAGGCAAACCCAGGTATGCGAATGGGGCCTTGCAGCCAACAGGTCAACCCCAGGTAAGAGAATGCGGCCTTGCAGCCACCAGGTGAAACCTGGGAAGGGAATGGGGCCTGGCCCACCTGGGCGGGGCACTTGTTGGAGGCTTAAGCCCGTGGGGGGGGCAAGTGATGGAGGCTTAAGCCCCTGGCGGTTGTGAGGGTCCTGCATCCGCACTCCCGGTGGTTTTTAGGGAGTGAAGCCCAGGGCGGCAGCAAGTCCGGTCACCAGGTCAACACAAGGCATGCCTAGGGGAACTTTTGGAGCTCAGGACAACCCCAGGCAAGCGACTGGGGCCTTGCAGCCACCAGGTCAAACCCGGGCAAGCGAGTGGTGCCTTGCAGCCACCAGGTCGACCCCCTGCAAGCCTTTGGGGCCCTGCAGCCACCAGGTCAACCTCAGGCAAGTGAATGGGGCCTGGCCTAGGTGCGGGGGGCACTCCTTGGAGGCTTAAGTCTGGATGCGGGGGGCACTTGATGGAAGCTTAAGGCCCTGGTGGTTGTGGGGGTCCTGCGTCCGCACTCCCGGTGGTTCTTTGGGAGTGAAGCCAAATGGAGGCAGCAATTCCGGGCTCCAGGACAACCCCAGGCATACCTAGGCGGAATTTTAGAGCCCAGGTCAAGCCCAGGCAAGCGAATGGGGCCTTGCAGCCACCAGGTAAACACAAGGCAAGCGAATGGGGCTTTGCAGCAACAAGGTCAAGCCTGGGAAGGGAATGAGGCCTGGCCCAGGTGGGGGGGGCACTTGTTGGAGGCTTAAGCGGGTGTGGGGGGGGCACTTGATGGAGGCTTAAGCCCCTGGCGGTTGTGGGGTCCTGCGTCCGCACTCCCGGTGGTTTTTAGGGAGTGAAGGCCAGGGCGGCAGCAAGTCCGGACACCAGGTCAACCCAAGGCATGCCTAGGGGAACTTTTGGAGCCCAGGACAACCCCAGGCAAGCAAATGGGGCCTTGCAGACGCCAGGTCAACACGAGGTAAGTGAATGGGGCCTTGTAGCCACCAGGACAACCCCCTGCAAGCCTATGGGGCCCTGCAGCCACCAGGTCAACCCCAGGCAAGCGATTGGGGCCTTGCAGACACCAGGTCTACCCCAGGCAAACGAGTGGGGCCTTGCAGCCACCAGGACGACCCCCTGCAAGCCTTTGGGGCCCTGCAGCCACCAGGTCAACCTCAGGCAAGTGAATGGGGCCTGGCCCAGGTGTGGGGGGCACTCCTTGGAGGCTCAACTCCGGATGCGGGGGGCACTTGATGGAAGCTTAAGGCCCTGGTGGTTGTGGGGGTCCTACGTCCGCACTCCCGGTGGTTCTTTGGGAGTGAAGCCCAAGTGCGACAGCAAGTCCAAGCTCCAGGACAACCCCAGGCATGCCTAGGGGGATTTTTGGAGCCCAGGTCAAGCCCAGGCAAGCGAATGGGGCCTTGCAGCCACCAGGTCAACCCAAGGCAAGCAAATGGGACCTAGCAGGCACCAAGGCAAACCCAGGAATGCAAATGGGGCCTTGGAGGCAACAGGTCAACCCCAGGTAAGCGAATGCGGCCTTGCAGCCACCAGGTGAATCCTGGGAAGGGAATGGGGCCTGGCCCAGGTGGGGGGGCACTTGTTGGAGGCTTAAGCCCGTGTGGGGGGGGCACTTGATTGAGGCTTAAGCCCCTGGCGGTTGTTGGGTCCTGCATCTGCACTCCCGGTGGTTTTTAGGGAGTGAAGCCCAGGGCGGCAGCAAGTCCGGTCACCAGGTGAACCCAAGGCATGCCTAGGGGAACTTTTGGAGCCCAGGACAACCCCAGGCAAGCAAATGGGGCCTTGCAGATGCCAGGTCAACACGAGGTAAGTGAATGGGGCCTTGTAGCCACCAGGACAACCCCCTGCAAGCCTATGGGGCCCTGCAGCCACCAGATCATCCCCAGGCAAGCGATTGGGGCCTTGCAGCCACCAGGTCAAGCCCAGGCAAACGAGTGGGGCCTTGCTGCCACCAGGACGACCCCCTGCAAGCCTTTGGGGCCCTGCAGCCACCAGGTCAACCTCAGGCAAGTGAATGGGGCCTGGCCCAGGTGCGGGGGGCACTCCTTGGAGGCTCAACTCCGGATGCGGGGGGCACTTGATGGAAGCTTAAGGCCCTGGTGGTTGTGGGGGTCGTACGTCCGCACTCCCGGTGGTTCTTTGGGAGTGAAGCCCAAGTGCGACAGCAAGTCCAAGCTCCAGGACAACCCCAGGCATGCCTAGGGGGATTTTTGGAGCCCAGGTCAAGCCCAGGCAAGCGAATGGGGCCTTGCAGCCACCAGGTCAACCCAAGGCAAGCGAATGGTACCTAGCAGGCAGCAAGGCAAACCCAGGTATGCGAATGGGGCCTTGCAGCCAACAGGTCAACCCCAGGTAAGAGAATGCGGCCTTGCAGCCACCAGGTCAAGCCTGGGAAGGGAATGGGGCCTGGCCCAGGTGGGGGGGGCACTTGTTGGAGGCTTAAGCCCGTGGGGGGGGCACGTGATGGAGGCTTAAGCCCCTGGCGGTTGTGGGGTCCTGCGTCCGCACTCCCGGTGGTTTTTAGGGAGTGAAGCCCAGGGCGGCAGCAAGTCCGGTCACCAGGTCAACCCAAGGCATGCCTAGGGGAACTTTTGGAGCCCAGGACAACCCCAGGCAAGCGACTGGGGCCTTGCAGCCACCAGGTCAAACCCGGGCAAGCGAGTGGTGCCTTGCAGCCACCAGGTCGACCCCCTGCAAGCCTTTGGGGCCCTGCAGCCACCAGGTCAACCTCAGGCAAGTGAATGGGGCCTGGCCTAGGTGCGGGGGGCACTCCTTGGAGGCTTAAGTCCGGATGCGGGGGGCACTTGATGGAAGCTTAAGGCCCTGGTGGTTGTGGGGGTCTTGCGTCCGCACTCCCGGTGGTTTTTAGGGAGTGAAGCCCAGGGCGGCAGCAAGTCCGGTCACCAGGTCAACCCAAGGCATGCCTAGGGGAACTTTTGGAGCCCAGGACAACCCCAGGCAAGCAAATGGGGCCTTGCAGACGCCAGGTCAACATGAGGTAAGTGAATGGGGCCTTGTAGCCACCAGGACAACCCCCTGCAAGCCTATGGGGCCCTGCAGCCACCAGGTCAACCTCAGGCAAGTGAATGGGGCCTGGCCCAGGTGCGGGGGGCACTCCTTGGAGGCTCAGCTCCGGATGCGGGGGGCACTTGATGGAAGCTTAAGGCCCTGGTGGTTGTGGGGGTCCTACGTCCGCACTCCCGGTGGTTCTCTGGGAGTGTAGCCCAAGTGCGGCAGCAAGTCCAAGGTCCAGGACAACCCCAGGCATGCCTAGGGGGATTTTTGGAGCCCAGGTCAAGCCCAGGCAAGCGAATGGGACCTAGCAGGCAGCAAGGCAAACCCAGGTATGCGAATGGGGCCTTGCAGCCAACAGGTCAACCCCAGGTAAGCGAATGCGGCCTTGCAGCCAACAGGTCAACCCCAGGTAAGCGAATGCGGCCTTGCAGCCACCAGGTGAAACCTGGGAAGGGAATGGGGCCTGGCCCACCTGGGCGGGGCACTTGCTGGAGGCTTAAGCCCGTGGGGGGGGGGCACGTGATGGAGGCTTAAGCCCCTGGCGGTTGTGAGGGTCCTGCATCCGCACTCCCGGTGGTTTTTAGGGAGTGAAGCCCAGGGCGGCAACAAGTCCAGTCACCAGGTCAACACAAGGCATGCCTAGGGGAACTTTTGGAGCTCAGGACAACCCCAGGCAAGCGACTGGGGCCTTGCAGCCACCAGGTCCAACCCGGGCAAGCGAGTGGTGCCTTGCAGCCACCAGGTCGACCCCCTGCAAGCCTTTGGGGCCCTGCAGCCACCAGGTCAACCTCAGGCAAGTGAATGGGGCCTGGCCTAGGTGCGGGGGGCACTCCTTGGAGGCTTAAGTCCGGATGCGGGGGGCACTTGATGGAAGCTTAAGGCCCTGGTGGTTGTGGGGGTCCTGCGTCCGCACTCCCGGTGGTTCTTTGGGAGTGAAGCCAAATGGAGGCAGCAATTCCGGGCTCCAGGACAACCCCAGGCATACCTAGGCGGAATTTTAGAGCCCAGGTCAAGCCCAGGCAAGCGAATGGGGCCTTGCAGCCACCAGGTAAACACAAGGCAAGCGAATGGAGTTTTGCAGCAACAAGGTCAAGCCTGGGAAGGGAATGAGGCCTGGCCCAGGTGGGGGGGGCACTTGTTGGAGGCTTAAGCGGGTGTGGGGGGGGCACTTGATGGAGGCTTAAGCCCCTGGCGGTTGTGGGGTCCTGCGTCCGCACTCCCGGTGGTTTTTAGGGAGTGAAGGCCAGGGCGGCAGCAAGTCCGGACACCAGGTCAAGCCAAGGCATGCCTAGGGGAACTTTTGGAGCCCAGGACAACCCCAGGCAAGCAAATGGGGTCTTGCAGACGCCAGGTCAACACGAGGTAAGTGAATGGGGCCTTGTAGCCACCAGGACAACCCCCTGCAAGCCTATGGGGCCCTGCAGCCACCAGGTCAACCCCAGGCAAGCGATTGGGGCCTTGCAGCCACCAGGTCTACCCCAGGCAAACGAGTGGGGCCTTGCAGCCACCAGGACGACCCCCTGCAAGCCTTTGGGGCCCTGCAGCCACCAGGTCAACCTCAGGCAAGTGAATGGGGCCTGGCCCAGGTGTGGGGGGCACTCCTTGGAGGCTCAACTCCGGATGCGGGGGGCACTTGATGGAAGCTTAAGGCCCTGGTGGTTGTGGGGGTCCTAAGTCCGCACTCCCGGTGGTTCTTTGGGAGTGAAGCCCAAGTGCGACAGCAAGTCCAAGCTCCAGGACAACCCCAGGCATGCCTAGGGGGATTTTTGGAGCCCAGGTCAAGCCCAGGCAAGCGAATGGGGCCTTGCAGCCACCAGGTCAACCCAAGGCAAGCAAATGGGACCTAGCAGGCACCAAGGCAAACCCAGGAATGCAAATGGGGCCTTGGAGGCAACAGGTCAACCCCAGGTAAGCGAATGCGGCCTTGCAGCCACCAGGTGAATCCTGGGAAGGGAATGGGGCCTGGCCCAGGTGGGGGGGCACTTGTTGGAGGCTTAAGCCCGTGTGGGGGGGGCACTTGATTGAGGCTTAAGCCCCTGGCGGTTGTTGGGTCCTGCATCTGCACTCCCGGTGGTTTTTAGGGAGTGAAGCCCAGGGCGGCAGCAAGTCCGGTCACCAGGTCAACCCAAGGCATGCCTAGGGGAACTTTTGGAGCCCAGGACAACCCCAGGCAAGCAAATGGGGCCTTGCAGATGCCAGGTCAACACGAGGTAAGTGAATGGGGCCTTGTAGCCACCAGGACAACCCCCTGCAAGCCTATGGGGCCCTGCAGCCACCAGATCATCCCCAGGCAAGCGATTGGGGCCTTGCAGCCACCAGGTCAAGCCCAGGCAAACGAGTGGGGCCTTGCTGCCACCAGGACGACCCCCTGCAAGCCTTTGGGGCCCTGCAGCCACCAGGTCAACCTCAGGCAAGTGAATGGGGCCTGGCCCAGGTGCGGGGGGCACTCCTTGGAGGCTCAACTCCGGATGCGGGGGGCCCTTGATGGAAGCTTAAGGCCCTGGTGGTTGTGGGGGTCCTACGTCCGCACTCCCGGTGGTTCTTTGGGAGTGAAGCCCAAGTGCGGCAGCAAGTCCAAGCTCCAGGACAACCCCAGGCATGCCTAGGGGGATTTTTGGAGCCCAGGTCAAGCCCAGGCAAGCGAATGGGGCCTTGCAGCCACCAGGTCAACCCAAGGCAAGCAAATGGGACCTAGCAGGCACCAAGGCAAACCCAGGAATGCAAATGGGGCCTTGCAGCCAACAGGTCAACCCCAGGTAAGCGAATGCGGCCTTGCAGCCACCAGGTGAAGCCTGGGAAGGGAATGGGGACTGGCCCAGGTGGGGGGGCCCTTGTTGGAGGCTTAAGCCCGTGGGGGGGGCACGTGATGGAGGCTTAAGCCCCTGGCGGTTGTGAGGGTCCTGCATCCGCACTCCCGATGGTTTTTAGGGAGTGAAGCCCAGGGCAGCAGCAAGTCCGGTCACCAGGTTAACCCAAGGCATGCCTAGGGGAACTTTTGGAGCCCAGGACAACCCCAGGCAAGCGACTGGGGCCTTGCAGACGCCAGGTCAACACGAGGTAAGTGAATGGGGCCTTGTAGCCACCAGGACAACCCCCTGCAAGCTTATGGGGCCCTGCAGCCACCAGGTCAACCCCAGGCAAGCGATTGGGGCCTTGCAGCCACCAGGTCAACCCCAGGCAAACAAGTGGGGCCTTGCAGCCACCAGGACGACCCCCTGCAAGCCTTTGGGGCCCTGCAGCCACCAGGTCAACCTCAGGCAAGTGAATGGGGCCTGGCCCAGGTGCGGGGGGCACTCCTTGGAGGCTCAACTCCGGATGCTGGTGGCACTTGATGGAAGCTTAAGGCCCTGGTGGTTGTGGGGGTCCTACGTCCGCACTCCCGGTGGTTCTTTGGGAGTGAAGCCCAAGTGCGACAGCAAGTCCAAGCTCCAGGACAACCCCAGGCATGCCTAGGGGGATTTTTGGAGCCCAGGTCAAGCCCAGGCAAGCGAATGGGGCCTTGCAGCCACCAGGTCAACCCAAGGCAAGCGAATGGTACCTAGCAGGCAGCAAGGCAAACCCAGGTATGCGAATGGGGCCTTGCAGCCAACAGGTCAACCCCAGGTAAGAGAATGCGGCCTTGCAGCCACCAGGTCAAGCCTGGGAAGGGAATGGGGCCTGGCCCAGGTGGGGGGGGCACTTGTTGGAGGCTTAAGCCCGTGGGGGGGGCACGTGATGGAGGCTTAAGCCCCTGGCGGTTGTGGGGTCCTGCGTCCGCACTCCCGGTGGTTTTTAGGGAGTGAAGCCCAGGGCGGCAGCAAGTCCGTTCACCAGGTCAACCCAAGGCATGCCTAGGGGAACTTTTGGAGCCCAGGACAACCCCAGGCAAGCGACTGGGGCCTTGCAGCCACCAGGTCAAACCCGGGCAAGCGAGTGGTGCCTTGCAGCCACCAGGTCGACCCCCTGCAAGCCTTTGGGGCCCTGCAGCCACCAGGTCAACCTCAGGCAAGTGAATGGGGCCTGGCCTAGGTGCGGGGGGCACTCCTTGGAGGCTTAAGTCCGGATGCGGGGGGCACTTGATGGAAGCTTAAGGCCCTGGTGGTTGTGGGGGTCCTGCGTCCGCACTCCCGGTGGTTCTTTGGGAGTGAAGCCAAATGGAGGCAGCAATTCCGGGCTCCAGGACAACCCCAGGCATACCTAGGCGGAATTTTAGAGCCCAGGTCAAGCCCAGGCAAGCGAATGGGGCCTTGCAGCCACCAGGTAAACCCAAGGCAAGCGAATGGGGCTTTGCAGCAACAAGGTCAAGCCTGGGAAGGGAATGAGGCCTGGCCCAGGTGGGGGGGGCACTTGTTGGAGGCTTAAGCGGGTGTGGGGGGGGCACTTGATGGAGGCTTAAGCCCCTGGCGGTTGTGGGGTCCTGCGTCCGCACTCCCGGTGGTTTTTAGGGAGTGAAGGCCAGGGCGGCAGCAAGTCCGGACACCAGGTCAAGCCAAGGCATGCCTAGGGGAACTTTTGGAGCCCAGGACAACCCCAGGCAAGCAAATGGGGTCTTGCAGACGCCAGGTCAACACGAGGTAAGTGAATGGGGCCTTGTAGCCACCAGGACAACCCCCTGCAAGCCTATGGGGCCCTGCAGCCACCAGGTCAACCCCAGGCAAGCGATTGGGGCCTTGCAGCCACCAGGTCTACCCCAGGCAAACGAGTGGGGCCTTGCAGCCACCAGGACGACCCCCTGCAAGCCTTTGGGGCCCTGCAGCCACCAGGTCAACCTCAGGCAAGTGAATGGGGCCTGGCCCAGGTGTGGGGGGCACTCCTTGGAGGCTCAACTCCGGATGCGGGGGGCACTTGATGGAAGCTTAAGGCCCTGGTGGTTGTGGGGGTCCTAAGTCCGCACTCCCGGTGGTTCTTTGGGAGTGAAGCCCAAGTGCGACAGCAAGTCCAAGCTCCAGGACAACCCCAGGCATGCCTAGGGGGATTTTTGGAGCCCAGGTCAAGCCCAGGCAAGCGAATGGGGCCTTGCAGCCACCAGGTCAACCCAAGGCAAGCAAATGGGACCTAGCAGGCACCAAGGCAAACCCAGGAATGCAAATGGGGCCTTGGAGGCAACAGGTCAACCCCAGGTAAGCGAATGCGGCCTTGCAGCCACCAGGTGAATCCTGGGAAGGGAATGGGGCCTGGCCCAGGTGGGGGGGCACTTGTTGGAGGCTTAAGCCCGTGTGGGGGGGGCACTTGATTGAGGCTTAAGCCCCTGGCAGTTGTTGGGTCCTGCATCTGCACTCCCGGTGGTTTTTAGGGAGTGAAGCCCAGGGCGGCAGCAAGTCCGGTCACCAGGTGAACCCAAGGCATGCCTAGGGGAACTTTTGGAGCCCAGGACAACCCCAGGCAAGCAAATGGGGCCTTGCAGATGCCAGGTCAACACGAGGTAAGTGAATGGGGCCTTGTAGCCACCAGGACAACCCCCTGCAAGCCTATGGGGCCCTGCAGCCACCAGATCATCCCCAGGCAAGCGATTGGGGCCTTGCAGCCACCAGGTCAAGCCCAGGCAAACGAGTGGGGCCTTGCTGCCACCAGGACGACCCCCTGCAAGCCTTTGGGGCCCTGCAGCCACCAGGTCAACCTCAGGCAAGTGAATGGGGCCTGGCCCAGGTGCGGGGGGCACTCCTTGGAGGCTCAACTCCGGATGCGGGGGGCCCTTGATGGAAGCTTAAGGCCCTGGTGGTTTTGGGGGTCCTACGTCCGCACTCCCGGTGGTTCTTTGGGAGTGAAGCCCAAGTGCGGCAGCAAGTCCAAGCTCCAGGACAACCCCAGGCATGCCTAGGGGGATTTTTGGAGCCCAGGTCAAGCCCAGGCAAGCGAATGGGGCCTTGCAGCCACCAGGTCAACCCAAGGCAAGCAAATGGGACCTAGCAGGCACCAAGGCAAACCCAGGAATGCAAATGGGGCCTTGCAGCCAACAGGTCAACCCCAGGTAAGCGAATGCGGCCTTGCAGCCACCAGGTGAAGCCTGGGAAGGGAATGGGGACTGGCCCAGGTGGGGGGGCCCTTGTTGGAGGCTTAAGCCCGTGGGGGGGGCACGTGATGGAGGCTTAAGCCCCTGGCGGTTGTGAGGGTCCTGCATCCGCACTCCCGATGGTTTTTAGGGAGTGAAGCCCAGGGCAGCAGCAAGTCCGGTCACCAGGTCAACCCAAGGCATGCCTAGGGGAACTTTTGGAGCCCAGGACAACCCCAGGCAAGCGACTGGGGCCTTGCAGACGCCAGGTCAACACGAGGTAAGTGAATGGGGCCTTGTAGCCACCAGGACAACCCCCTGCAAGCTTATGGGGCCCTGCAGCCACCAGGTCAACCCCAGGCAAGCGATTGGGGCCTTGCAGCCACCAGGTCAACCCCAGGCAAACAAGTGGGGCCTTGCAGCCACCAGGACGACCCCCTGCAAGCCTTTGGGGCCCTGCAGCCACCAGGTCAACCTCAGGCAAGTGAATGGGGCCTGGCCCAGGTGCGGGGGGCACTCCTTGGAGGCTCAACTCCGGATGCTGGTGGCACTTGATGGAAGCTTAAGCCCCTGGCGGTTGTGGGGTCCTGCGTCCGCACTCCCGGTGGTTTTTAGGGAGTGAAGCCCAGGGCGGCAGCAAGTCCGTTCACCAGGTCAACCCAAGGCATGCCTAGGGGAACTTTTGGAGCCCAGGACAACCCCAGGCAAGCGACTGGGGCCTTGCAGCCACCAGGTCAAACCCGGGCAAGCGAGTGGTGCCTTGCAGCCACCAGGTCGACCCCCTGCAAGCCTTTGGGGCCCTGCAGCCACCAGGTCAACCTCAGGCAAGTGAATGGGGCCTGGCCTAGGTGCGGGGGGCACTCCTTGGAGGCTTAAGTCCGGATGCGGGGGGCACTTGATGGAAGCTTAAGGCCCTGGTGGTTGTGGGGGTCCTGCGTCCGCACTCCCGGTGGTTCTTTGGGAGTGAAGCCAAATGGAGGCAGCAATTCCGGGCTCCAGGACAACCCCAGGCATACCTAGGCGGAATTTTAGAGCCCAGGTCAAGCCCAGGCAAGCGAATGGGGCCTTGCAGCCACCAGGTAAACGCAAGGCAAGCGAATGGGGCTTTGCAGCAACAAGGTCAAGCCTGGGAAGGGAATGAGGCCTGGCCCAGGTGGGGGGGGCACTTGTTGGAGGCTTAAGCGGGTGTGGGGGGGGCACTTGATGGAGGCTTAAGCCCCTGGCGGTTGTGGGGTCCTGCGTCCGCACTCCCGGTGGTTTTTAGGGAGTGAAGGCCAGGGCGGCAGCAAGTCCGGACACCAGGTCAACCCAAGGCATGCCTAGGGGAACTTTTGGAGCCCAGGACAACCCCAGGCAAGCAAATGGGGCCTTGCAGACGCCAGGTCAACACGAGGTAAGTGAATGGGGCCTTGTAGCCACCAGGACAACCCCCTGCAAGCCTATGGGGCCCTGCAGCCACCAGGTCAACCCCAGGCAAGCGATTGGGGCCTTGCAGACACCAGGTCTACCCCAGGCAAACGAGTGGGGCCTTGCAGCCACCAGGACGACCCCCTGCAAGCCTTTGGGGCCCTGCAGCCACCAGGTCAACCTCAGGCAAGTGAATGGGGCCTGGCCCAGGTGTGGGGGGCACTCCTTGGAGGCTCAACTCCGGATGCGGGGGGCACTTGATGGAAGCTTAAGGCCCTGGTGGTTGTGGGGGTCCTACGTCCGCACTCCCGGTGGTTCTTTGGGAGTGAAGCCCAAGTGCGACAGCAAGTCCAAGCTCCAGGACAACCCCAGGCATGCCTAGGGGGATTTTTGGAGCCCAGGTCAAGCCCAGGAAAGCGAATGGGGCCTTGCAGCCACCAGGTCAACCCAAGGCAAGGAAATGGGACCTAGCAGGCACCAAGGCAAACCCAGGAATGCAAATGGGGCCTTGGAGGCAACAGGTCAACCCCAGGTAAGCGAATGCGGCCTTGCAGCCACCAGGTGAATCCTGGGAAGGGAATAGGGGCCTGGCCCAGGTGGGGGGGCACTTGTTGGAGGCTTAAGCCCGTGTGGGGGGGGCACTTGATTGAGGCTTAAGCCCCTGGCGGTTGTTGGGTCCTGCATCTGCACTCCCGGTGGTTTTTAGGGAGTGAAGCCCAGGGCGGCAGCAAGTCCGGTCACCAGGTCAACCCAAGGCATGCCTAGGGGAACTTTTGGAGCCCAGGACAACCCCAGGCAAGCAAATGGGGCCTTGCAGATGCCAGGTCAACACGAGGTAAGTGAATGGGGCCTTGTAGCAACCAGGACAACCCCCTGCAAGCCTATGGGGCCCTGCAGCCACCAGATCAACCCCAGGCAAGCGATTGGGGCCTTGCAGCCACCAGGTCAACCCCAGGCAAACGAGTGGGGCCTTGCAGCCACCAGGACGACCCCCTTTAAGCCTTTGGGGCCCTGCAGCCACCAGGTCAACCTCAGGCAAGTGAATGGGGCCTGGCCCAGGTGCGGGGGGCACTCCTTGGAGGCTCAACTCCGGATGCGGGGGGCACTTGATGGAAGCTTAAGGCCCTGGTGGTTGTGGGGGTCCTACGTCCGCACTCCCGGTGGTTCTCTGGGAGTGAAGCCCACGTGCGGCAGCAAGTCCAAGCTCCAGGACAACCCCAGGCATGCCTAGGGGGATTTTTGGAGCCCAGGTCAAGCCCAGGCAAGCGAATGGGGCCTTGCAGCCACCAGGTCAACCCAAGGCAAGCAAATGGGACCTAGCAGGCACCAGGGCAAACCCAGGAATGCAAATGGGGCCTTGCAGCCAACAGGTCAACCCCAGGTAAGCGAATGCGGCCTTGCAGCCACCAGGTGAAGCCTGGGAAGGGAATGGGGACTGGCCCAGGTCGGGGGGGCACTTGTTGGAGGCTTAAGCCCGTGGGGGGGGGCACGTGATTGAGGCTTAAGCCCCTGGCGGTTGTTGGGTCCTGCATCTGCACTCCCGGTGGTTTTTAGGGAGTGAAGCCCAGGGCGGCAGCAAGTCCGGTCACCAGGTCAACCCAAGGCATGCCTAGGGGAACTTTTGGAGCCCAGGACAACCCCAGACAAGCGACTGGGGCCTTGCAGACGCCAGGTCAACACGAGGTAAGTGAATGGGGCCTTGTAGCCACCAGGACAACCCCCTGCAAGCCTATGGGGCCCTGCAGCCACCAGGTCAACCCCAGGCAAGCGATTGGGGCCTTGCAGCCACCAGGTCAACCCCAGGCAAACAAGTGGGGCCTTGAAGCCACCAGGACGACCCCCTGCAAGCCTTTGGGGCCCTGCAGCCACCAGGTCAACCTCAGGCAAGTGAATGGGGCCTGGCCCAGGGGCGGGGGGCACTCCTTGGAGGCTCAACTCCGGATGCGGGGGGCACTTGATGGAAGCTTAAGGCCCTGGTGCTTGTGGGGGTCCTACGTCCGCACTCCCGGTGGTTCTTTGGGAGTGAAGCCCAAGTGCGGCAGCAAGTCCAAGCTCCAGGACAACCCCAGGCATGCCTAGGGGGATTTTTGGAGCCCAGGTCAAGCCCAGGCAAGCGAATGGGGCCTTGCAGCCACCAGGTCAACCCAAGGCAAGGAAATGGGACCTAGCAGGCACCAAGGCAAACCCAGGAATGCAAATGGGGCCTTGCAGCCAACAGGTCAACCCCAGGTAAGCGAATGCGGCCTTGCAGCCACCAGGTGAAGCCTGGGAAGGGAATGGGGCCTGGCCCAGGTGGGGGGGCCCTTGTTGGAGGCTTAAGCCCGTGGGGGGGGGCACGTGATGGAGGCTTAAGCCCCTGGCGGTTGTGAGGGTCCTGCATCCGCACTCCCGGTGGTTTTTAGGGAGTGAAGCCCAGGGCAGCAGCAAGTCCGGTCACCAGGTCAACCCAAGGCATGCCTAGGGGAACTTTTGGAGCCCAGGAGAACCCCAGGCAAGCGACTGGGGCCTTGCAGACGCCAGGTCAACACGAGGTAAGTGAATGGGGCCTTGTAGCCACCAGGAAAACCCCCTGCAAGCCTATGGGGCCCTGCAGCCACCAGGTCAACCCCAGGCAAGCGATTGGGGCCTTGCAGCCACCAGGTCAACCCCAGGCAAACAACTGGGGCCTTGCAGCCACCAGGACGACCCCCTGCAAGCCTTTGGGGCCCTGCAGCCATCAGGTCAACCTCAGGCAGTGAATGGGGCCTGGCCGAGGTGCGGGGGGCACTCCTTGGAGGCTCAACTCCGGATGCAGGGGGCACTTGATGGAAGCTTAAGGCCCTGGTGGTTGTGGGGGTCCTACGTCCGCACTCCCGGTGGTTCTTTGGGAGTGAAGCCCAAGTGCGACAGCAAGTCCAAGCTCCAGGACAACCCCAGGCATGCCTAGGGGGATTTTTGGAGCCCAGGTCAAGTCCAGGCAAGCGAATGGGGCCTTGCAGCCACCAGGTCAACCCAAGGCAAGCGAATGGTACCTAGCAGGCACCAAGGCAAACCCAGGTATGCGAATGGGGCCTTGCAGCCAACAGGTCAACCCCAGGTAAGAGAATGCGGCCTTGCAGCCACCAGGTCAAGCCTGGGAAGGGAATGGGGCCTGGCCCAGGTGGGGGGGGCACTTGTTGGAGGCTTAAGCCCGTGGGGGGGGCACGTGATGGAGGCTTAAGCCCCTGGCGGTTGTGGGGTCCTGCGTCCGCACTCCCGGTGGTTTTTAGGGAGTGAAGCCCAGGGCGGCAGCAAGTCCGGTCACCAGGTCAACCCAAGGCATGCCTAGGGGAACTTTTGGAGCCCAGGACAACCCCAGGCAAGCGACTCGGGCCTTGCAGCCACCAGGTCAAACCCGGGCAAGCGAGTGGTGCCTTGCAGCCACCAGGTCGACCCCCTGCAAGCCAATGGGGCCCTGCAGCCACCAGGTCAACCTCAGGCAAGTGAATGGGGCCTGGCCTAGGTGCGGGGGGCACTCCTTGGAGGCTTAAGTCCGGATGCGGGGGGCACTTGATGGAAGCTTAAGGCCCTGGTGGTTGTGGGGGTCCTGCGTCCGCACTCCCGGTGGTTCTTTGGGAGTGAAGCCAAATGGAGGCAGGAATTCCGGGCTCCAGGACAACCCCAGGCATACCTAGGCGGAATTTTAGAGCCCAGGTCAAGCCCAGGCAAGCGAATGGGGCCTTGCAGCCACCAGGTAAACCCAAGGCAAGCGAATGGGGCTTTGCAGCAACAAGGTCAAGCCTGGGAAGGGAATGAGGCCTGGCCCAGGTGGGGGGGGCACTTGTTGGAGGCTTAAGCCCGTGTGGGGGGGGCACTTGATGGAGGCTTAAGCCCCTGGCGGTTGTGGGGTCCTGCGTCCGCACTCCCGGTGGTTTTTAGGGAGTGAAGCCCAGGGCGGCAGCAAGTCCGGACACCAGGTCAAGCCAAGGCATGCCTAGGGGAACTTTTGGAGCCCAGGACAACCCCAGGCAAGCAAATGGGGCCTTGCAGACGCCAGGTCAACACGAGGTAAGTGAATGGGGCCTTGTAGCCACCAGGACAACCCCCTGCAAGCCTATGGGGCCCTGCAGCCACCAGGTCAACCCCAGGCAAGCGATTGGGGCCTTGCAGCCACCAGGTCAACCCCAGGCAAATGAGTGGGGCATTGCAGCCACCAGGACCACCCCCTGCAAGCCTTTGGGGCCCTGCAGCCTCAGGTCAACCTCAGGCAAGTGAATGGGGCCTGGCCCAGGTGCGGGGGGCACTCCTTGGAGGCTCAACTCCGGATGCGGGGGGCACTTGATGGAAGCTTAAGGCCCTGGTGGTTGTGGGGGTCCTACGTCCGCACTCCCGGTGGTTCTTTGGGAGTGAAGCCCAAGTGCGGCAGCAAGTCCAAGCTCCAGGACAACCCAAGGCATGCCTAGGGGGATTTTTGGAGCCCAGGTCAAGCCCAGGCAAGCGAATGGGGCCTTGCAGCCACCAGGTCAACCCAAGGCAAGCGAATGGGACCTAGCAGGCAGCAAGGCAAACCCAGGTATGCGAATGGGGCCTTGCAGCCAACACGTCCACCCCAGGTAAGCGAAGGCGGCCTTGCAGCCACCAGGTAAACCCAAGGCAAGCGAATGGGGCCTTGCAGCCACAAGGTCAAGCCTGGGAAGGGAATGGGGCCTGGCCCAGGTTGGGGGGGCACTTGTTGGAGGCTTAAGCGTGTGTGGGGGGGGCACTTGATGGAGGCTTAAGCCCCTGGCGGTTGTTGGGTCCTGTGTCCGCACTCCTGGTGGTTTTTAGGGAGTGAAGCCCAGGGCGGCAGCAAGTCCGGTCACCAGGTCAACCCAAGGCATGCCTAGGGGAACTTTTGGAGCCCAGGATAACCCCAGGCAAGCAAATGGGGCCTTGCAGGTGCCAGGTCAACACGAGGTAAGTGAATGAGGCCTTGTAGCCACCAGGACAACCCCCTGCAAGCCTATGGGGCCCTGCAGCCACCAGGTCAACCCCAGGCAAGCGATTGGGGCCTTGCAGCCACCAGGTCAACCCCAGGCAAACGAGTGGGGCCTTGCAGCCACCAGGACGACCCCCTGCAAGCCTTTGGGGCCCTGCAGCCACCAGGTCAACCCCAGGTAAGCGAATGCGGCCTTGCAGCCACCAGGTCAAGACTGGGAAGGGAATGGGGCCTGGCCCAGGTGGGGGG
>NC_143409.1:55006549-55032544 GCF_052110815.1 Crocodylus siamensis | reverse complement strand
TTGGAGATTTGGCTGATGGGATAGCATCAGAGCACAATGGGCTGAGGAGGAGAAGGGGGAGGGAAGACACCAGTTGTCAAGAAGGAGAGGAAGCCAGGCACTGGCTGGGACAGGGGAAGGGTGCTGTGTGTGAGGGGGAGGCGCTGGGTCAAGGGGGGAAATCGGTGCTGGTCCCAGTCACGGGCCAGCTGGGTACTGTGGGGGTATCAATTTAGTTGCAGGCTGACTGTGTGCTGCAACTGTATGAGCCACGGGGCTGTTTGGTTTGGGATCGAGGAGGCAGAGTTGGGAGTGAAGCAAAGGCAAATTTATTATAGCTTACACACGCAACAGTTAAGAGAAAGATAAATGCGACAAGCAGGTAATGCGGTATTAAAGAGCTAATGGGAAATAATAACAACATCTAGGTGAATCAATTCTGTTGTAGGCCACCTGGGCACTGCGAGGGTATCAGCCACTGGGCTGTTGTAATAATTGCAGGAGACTTCAACTAAATCCTAAGTGAGAGTCAGCAGCACCCGGGGGCTAGGCAGGGACAGATCCTCCAGACTACTGAAACAACTGTAAAGTAAATTGGATGCTTATCTTGCTGGGATCCTATGACCCCAGCTGTCTTCCTGCCCTTTGGGTGGGGGGCTGGACTCGATGATCTCCCGAGGTCCCTTCCAGCCCTAATGTCTATGAAATCTATGAAATCTATGAAACTGGTCAAGGACCACAGCCTACTGCACGCTGGGAAAGAAGCCCAAGGCCTCGGAGGAAATTTCACCCAGTGGACCCCACAGGAAAAAACAAGTCCCAGGTAGACTTTGTCCTCCTCCCCAAGGGGTGGAAGCAAAAGGAAACCTGCTCCATGCCCATCTCTTTCTCGGACCACTGCCTCCTCACGCTCCAGGATGAACTGGGAGGACAGCGGGAACTGGGCAGAGAGGTGTGGAAGCGAAACACTAGGGCTGTGCAAAACAGCACTGGTCCATTTTGACTTCTGCTTTGACGTTTTGATGGGACAGTGTTATGTTTCATTTCAAAACTGCTGCTCGGTTTCGTTTCATTGAAACTGTTTCATTGTTTCAGCTCTGTTTCGACGTTTCATCCATAGGCTATAATGGGGAAGAAGAAAACTGTCTATAAGTTTGTCATTTCCTGACTGATTTGAATGCAACTTATGAGGATGGTAGCCCCTTCTGAGGCCATGGAGCCTACCAAGTTTCAAGGAGGTAGGTTGAGGGGTTTCTGGGAAACTGCATGTCAAAATTAAAACCAAAACTCCTGCCCCTTGTAAGTGTGAAGGCGCAGGGAGGAGGGGGTGAGCACTGCAGGGATGGTACGCCTGATGAAACCATGAGGCCTGCCAGCTTTCAAGGAGATAGGTGCAGAGGTTTCTGGGAAACTGCACCTCAAGCTGTTAACAAGCAAAACTCGTGACATGGGTGACACTATAACCAGCAAGGCTCAGGACTGTCAAACACGTGACAGGTCGGGGCTTTCCCCAGCCATGACTGTGTGTATGCATGTGGTAGCTGGAAGTTATGGTGCTTCCTACCCCCCTTTCACTATGGGGGTCCTTGGTCCTGGCATTTCCTGGGGCTGCTGTGCCACCAGCAGTCCCACCAGGCCTCCCCAACCCTGGCAGAGAGCAGTTTTAGTAGTCATGCCCAGGGCCAGGGCCATCCTCTTTCCGAACAGCCCCAGCCCATACCTCCAAGTTCATCCTGGCACAGAAGCTCAGCAGGGACATCTTCTTCCTCTGCTGACTGGTGATGCAGTGAGTACCCTGTCTAGCTCTGAGAGCAGGGCATTAAATGGCATTTTTTAATTGAAAAAAAAGGAAATAGTTGCCAATGAAGTGAAGAGGGTGGTATGCACTTCACCTGCACCTGGAGCTTGGGGAACCCCAGCAGTGGGAGGTTCACCTTCAGGAACACCAACTGCTCCCCCAAACATGGATCCAAACAGGTGCAGTGGGCTATCACTACATCACCAGCAATGCTGAACACCCTCTCGCTCTGACAACTGATTGGTGGACAAAACAGGTGTTTGGGGGTTGTGGCGGGCCCATAGGGGGTGCTCCTGCGTTGAGCCGCCCACCTCCCTGCGCCCGCCCACCTGCCAGGCTCCGAATGCCTCCCTAGGGGCGCCTTATGCTTGGCCGACCCCTCTCCCGGAGCACACTCGCTAGTCTGGGGGTAACGTGCCGCCACCACCCCGAGAAGGGACTGTCTCGGCCCTGTGTCCTCGGGGAAACACAGGCCTAATAGTCCGACGGGTACTCGACCCGGTACAGGCACTTGGGGCACTTCCCAAATCAAGGGGGCAAAAAGTAAAGTCTCCCTTAGTCTGCAGACCTAACGGGTCTCTTAGGTGTAATTTAGACCCACCCCTCAATAAGTCTCCCACACCAGTCACAAAGGAGAACTTTATTGATTACAGGGGTAGGGGAAACTAGGGTACAGGGTTCAGCAATATATTAGAAATCCTAGAGAGCAAACTGTGTGGCTGAGGTAGCCTTTTGATCACGCATCTGTGTTACTGCCAGCTAGATATCTAATCCGATTGAGTAGCTTCCTCACAAGCATCTTCCAGAGTTCTCCCGTTTCCCCTCTGGAGTCTGGGGGTGAGAGAGAGCTCGGTCCCGATGGCAAGGCCCCTCTGTCTCCCCTGCTTGGCTGCTGCTTCACCTCATGGCCGAAGAGAGAAGACCGGGCTTCCTCCCCGCCCAGCCTATATAGCCCCTGTGACCTCATGCACCTGGGCCAGTGGAGGTCAGCCCCAGCTGGCTGTCCGCCAACCAATTTGAAATACATCACCTGTTACCAGGCAGATTCCAGCTCCCCAGGTAGATGCCCCCCACCCAGGTGATTGATGCAAGTCAGGTAGGCAGAGGGAGCAGGTTTCCCTCCCTCAGGACTGCAGCCAGCTCAGGTTACCTAAAGAGACCCGGCCCATCCCAATCAAATGGTTGCTGCTCAGAGATTTTAGTCACAGTGTGACAGGGCAGAGATTTTGGGGAGAAACAAGGTGGCTTTCTGCCACACTTCCCCCTCCCCCTCCTTTAAAAGCTTGGATCCGTAGCTTCACAGGAGGTATGGAGACAAGCGCGCTAGTTTGGAGGGGTCACCTGTTTGACCCTACAGAGAAATTACGCACCACATAATACTGAGCCTAACAATAAAACTTATAAAACATAACAGCACATTCAGGAACTTCCCTGCCCAAGCACTCTGCGACCACGTTCTGGCTTCCCTGGATGTGCTCGACGGTGAAGTTGAACTCCTGAAGCTGCCAGGCCCAGCGCTGCAGCTTGGCAGTGGAGTTCTGCATCGTCTGCAGCCGCTGCAGTGGGGCATGGTTCGGTAGGACGGTGAACTGCTGCCCCCATAGATAGGGCCTCAGCTTGTTCAGCGCCCAGAAGATTGCCAGACACTCCTTCTCGATAGACGACAGGTTTCGCTCCCGAGGGATTAACTTCCGGCTGAGGTACACCATGGGATGCCACGTGCCTTGGTGCTCTTGTAGGAGCACGGCTCCTAGTCCCGTGTCGGAGGCGTCTGTGGTGACATAGAAGGGTTCATCAAAGAGCGGTGCCTTCAGGATCGGGTGTTTGACCAAGGCAGCCTTTAGGGTGTCGAATGCTTCTTGGCACCCCGGCCTCCAGACCACTGGATCTGGGCTTCCCTTCTTGGTCAGCTTGTGTAGGGGAGCCGCCGTCACCCCGAATCCCGGGACAAACCGTCTGTAATATCCGGCCAGGCCAAGGAAGGCTCTGACTTGCTTCTTGGTTTGTGGAGGCAGCCAGTCCTTAATGGCCACGATCTTGTCCCACAAGGGAGCAGGGAGGGGCTGTAGGGGAGCCTTGCTTTTGTCCCCACTTTTGCCCTTCCGCTGCCATGTCCCACAAGATCTGCAATAGTCCGTCACATTCTGGGCAATTCAGGGCCAATAAAAGTTTGCCTGACGCTCCTGGCGTGTCCGTTCCCTGCCCATGTGACCCGCACACGGTAACTCATGAGCCATGGAGAGCAATCGTTGTCTGTATTTGCGAGGTACTATGATCTGGCGATGGGGTTCCCAGGTCTGTGCGCAGTTCTTGGGCACCCACAACCGGTAGAGAAGTCCCTTATCCCAGACCACCTGCTCCCTCTTCTCTGGGGTAAACTCACTCTCCTGCTCCTGAGCCATCTGCCGGAGGTCCTCCAAGCTGGGGTCCACCAGAACCTCCTGCTTGAACTCCTCTCACCCGGCTAAGCCATCAGCAGAGAGTTCGGGGGCTCCTGCAGGGAGTGCACCTTCACCCTCAGAGACTTCCCTGGACTCCTCCCTGAGAGTCTCTCCTTCCTCTGCCACTGACGGAACAGACACTTCCCTGGGACTGTCACTTAGCCCACCCTCGGGGTTGCTAGTTCCCTCAGGAACTGGTGTGCAATCACCCTCCACTGGGGCCTCTCCCAGTGCACCCAATGGCATGGCTGTCTCTTGGGGAGTTTCTAACCCTCCCCGTCTAGCGTTTTTGCTCTGCAGACATGTCACTGCGTTAATGTGGTAGGGCTCTAGCTCTAGGGCCTGGTCCAGCTCTCTGTGCAGAAGTTCTCGAGTAAGAATATCCCATCCCACCAGGATGGGAGCTGGAGCCCCTTCCATCACCCCCATTTCTACATGCATCGCGCAGCCTCTCCACTCGAGGGGTGACCGGGTTACCGGTATCTCGAATGGTGGAGACCCCACCCCTTGAAGGGTAAGGGTCCTCCTGGGGATTATATCCGCAGGTGAAACTAGGTTGGCATCGATTAATGTCACGCTGGACCCTGTGTCCAGTTCCCCAATAAGGGTTCTCCCATTGACCATTATCTTGGTCCGGTGGGGGGCCATCACCTCCTCTGGGTTTGTGATCCTGTAGCAACAGGCACGCCCCTCAGAGGGGCTCAGGCCTTCCCCCTCACTGCGTACAGCTGCTGCATGTCTGACGAGCTTGGGTTTGTTGCTTAACTTTGGGCATTTGGGCTTGATGTGGCCCGGCTCTCTGCAGTTATAGCACCCCCTCTTTTCCGAATTGGGGTGTTTGGTCCAATCAGGGGCCTCCTTACGCTCAGTCTGGGATGGCCCCTTTTCCCCTTTTGGACCTGGCCCTCCCTTCCCCCCTCTTTGGACCCCTTTATGTTCCTTCCCAGAGTAGGGGGGCTTCTTTGTCTGGCCCCTCACGATTAAGCAACAGCTGATCCGCAATTTCAGCGGCCTCTTGGACTGTTTTGGGGCCTCTGTCCTTGACCAGGGTTTTAACCTCCCTTGGACAGCAATGATAGAATTGGTCCAATACCATGAGGTGGTACGTTTTCTCGGCAGTGTCAGCCTGGGCTCCCCCTACCCATTTAAGGAAAGCATCCCACATCAAGGCTGCATAATCAGCCATTGACTTCTCTGGTTGTGGGCGGAGATTCTGGAATTTTTTCCGGATATAGTCCAGCCCTAACTTGAACCTTGCAGCCACGGCCTGTTTAAATGTATCATAGTCGTCAGCTGTATCGGAGGGCAGGCTGTTCAGGACCGCCGCCAGGTCGCCATCTACCAGAGCCGCTACGTGCATCATGTACTCCTCCTCAGGCACCTTCAACCGTCGGGCTTGCTTTTTCAAAGATGCTGAGGAAAACTTTGGGGTCATCTCCGGGTTGGTAGCAAGTGAAGGCTGAGGAGTTCGGTTTGGGGCATTCCCTGGGCGCTCGTGGAGGGCCCGCATCATCCCCGTTGGTCCGCAGACGGAGTACCTCAAGTTCGTGCTTGTGCTTGGCCTCTGCCTCTCGGGCCCCCACCTTGTGCTTGGCCTCTGCCTCTCGGGCCTCGCGCTGTGCTGTCTTCTCCGCCAGCTCCATCTTCCTGAGCTCCATCTCCATCTACATCTTTGCCTTCTCACGCTCAGCCTCCTTCTCCATCTTTGCCTTCTCCAGCTCCATTTTTTTCAACTCCAGCTCCATCTTTTTCAGCTCCAGCTCATACTTGAGCTTGCCCTGTCGCTCCTCTGTAGGGGTTGTTCTACATGAGGAATGTGAACTTGGGAGCGGCGCTGTGATTCTGGGGAGGACTCAGGAGTTGGCGAGTGTGGAGGTTGCTCTATGGCTGAGTCATTGTCACACAGGAGTTTAATCAGTTCCTCCTTCTTTAGCCCTTTCTTCACATGAAGGCCTCTCTCTTTCACCAGCTCTTTCAGTTCAGGCACGGTCTTTTCGGTGTACTGCTCCATCATCGTGGGTATCTACACTATCCAGTCGACCCGATGCCAAATTAGAAATTGTTTGCTCAAGGGATTTCAGTGACTCTATTACTCTTCCCAAATTATGCCTGTAAAACAGCAGGGTATTCGGATCCCACCTCTGCCACCACATGTGGCGGGTGCAGGGATCCCACCTAGGTAAAACAGCCGGGTATTCGTATCCCACCTCTACCACCACATGTAGTGGGTGCAGGGATCCCACCTAGGCAAAACAGCTGGGTATTCGTATGCCACCCCTGCCACCATGTGTGGTGGGCCAGTAGGGGGCGCTTCTGCGTTGAGCCGCCCACCTCCCTGCGCCCGCCCACCTTCCAGACTCCAGATGCCTCCCTAGGGGCGCCTTATGCTTGGCCGACCTCTCTCCCGGAGCACACTCACTAGTCTGGGGGTAACGTGCCGCCACCACCCCAAGAAGAGGCTGTCCAGCCCTGTGTCCTCAGGGAAACACAGGCCTAATAGTCCAACGGGTACTCGACCCGGTACAGGCGCTTGGGGCACTTCCCCAAGTCAAGGGGGCAAAAAGTAAAGTCTCCCTTAGTCCGCAGACCTAAGGGGTCTCTTAGGCATAATTTAGACCCACCCCTCAATAAGTCTCCCACACCAGTCACAAACGAGAACTTTATTGATTACAAGGGGTAGGGGAAACTAGGGTACAGGGTTGAGCAATATCTTAGAAATCCCAGAGAGCAAACAGCGTGGCTGAGGTAGCCTTTTGATTACACATCTGTGTTACTGCCAGCTAGATATCTAATCAGATTGACCAGCTTCCTCACAAGCATCTTCCCGAGTTCTCCCGTTTCCCCTCTGGAGTCTGGGGGTGAGAGAGAGCTCGGTCCCGATGGCAAGGCTCCTCTGTCTCCCCTGCTTTGCTGCTGCTTCACCTCATGGCCGAAGAGAGAAGAGCCTCCTCCCCCTCCCAACCTATATAGCCCCTGTGACCTCATTCACCTGGTCCAGGGGAGGTCAGCCCCGGTTGGCTGTCAGCCAACCAATTTGAAATGCATCACCTGTTACCGGGCAGATTCCAGCTCCCCAGGTAGATGCCCCCACCCAGGTGGCTGATGCCAGTCCCGTGGGCAGAGGGAGCAGGTTCCCCCTCCCTCAGGACTGCAGCCAGCTCAGGTTACCTAAAGAGACCGGCCAGGGTGTGGTCCCCTGTGCTGGGCCCATCCTAATCAAATGGTTGATGCTCAGAGATTTTAGTCACAGAGTCACAGGGCAGAGATTTTGGGGAGAAACAAGGTGGCTTTCTGCCACAGGGGCAACTGTGCCCAGATATGGCCACATATGGCTGTGGCTTGCCCAGTAGACCAAGGGGCAGCAGCTCCACATCCTCAGCAAGAAAAGCAGCCACCAAGGCCTGAGTGCTACCTGCCTGATGGTGGCATTTGGTGCCTCTGGACCCCACCATGGACGCTATCCCCTTAGTCCACATTGGCAGCATCTGTGGTGGAGGAGGAGGCTGGCTGGTGGATGGCATGCTAGCACAGTACGGTGGATCCCTGTCTTCCACGTCCCCGCTCGTCCTCCATTCTGCCTCCCTGACTCTTCATCAGCACCTCTATCCACTGATTTAGGGTTTGGCTGATGCGTAAGATTCCCATCACCCTCGGGTCACACATGCTGGGCAGCCTGAACCCTGGCTACTAAACTAAGGAGAAGGGCTGGCCATCAACAGCCAACATCTCCCCAATACTCTGGGGGATCTTGCACACCCTTGCAATGTGCCCCCCTTGCTGTCTGCCTTTCCCCCACTGTTCCAGGGTGGCCTGCCTCTGCTTTGGGGGAACGGGGGCTTTGGAGTGAGAGGGGGATAGAGTCAGGGGTCCATCAGGGCTGTCCACTCTCCCTGATCCTCTTCATCTGCACCATCAACCCCCTGGCTCAGCACATCAGGCAGGACCCTGGGATCCATGGAGTCCAGATCCCTGAGGCAAGTAAGAAACAAGCCCAAGTCCTGGCTTACATGGATGATTTGAACATCCTGTGCAAGAATAAGTGTGCAGTAGAAAGAGTCCTGGGGCACACATGGATTTATGAAGTGGCAGCGGGGGCCAAGCTCAATGTGAGCAAAAGCACCTGCCTGGCCGTAGGCAAGCTTGGGGACCTGGAGTCCCCTGGGGGTCTCAGTGCCCCACGAGGGGGTCAAGATCCTTGGGCTGGAATTTGATTCAGAGCTGAGTGGAAGAAGGACTTGGGAATAGAAAGAGGCCAAGGTGAAGCAGTGGTTGAGTATGTGGCACGGGCATCACCTCCTCATGGGTGGTCGCATGGCACACATAAAGGCGATGTTGCTATCAGGACTTCTGTACGCCACAGTGGTCTACCCACCACAAAGTGTGTCATCCAGAGAGCTGTGAGCATCTTCTCCTTGGGATCCCAAATGGGGAATGTGGCGAGGAAGACCATGTAGAAAAAGAAATGGGCTGGGGGCAGGGGGATGCCAGACATCCACCTGTTCTTGCGGGCACCATACATGTGCCGGATTTGCAAGCTGGTGACTGGGCCAGAGACCAAAACAGCCTGCCTAGTGAAGTTATTCTCAGGTCAACTACTGAGATGGTGTGGAAAGTACACACCAACGAATGGGAGACCACGGACCATGGAGCAGCCCTGGCTCCACAGGTTCCTGAACGAGTTCTGGAGTGAGTATGTGTTACAGAAGGAAAGCTCGGTGACTATGTCCAACCACAAAAAGATGCAGAGGGAAGTCAGAGACAGGCAATCATCCATGGAGATGCTCCCCTATGAGGACTACCAAGCCATGTGGAAACAGACTTTCCAAAAGGACGTCCACAAGGACCACAGGGACTTGAGTTGGTTGATAGCGCACTGAGTACTGCAACTGAGGGTGTGGAGGTCCAGTGAGGGACAAGGGATTCGACCCAATTGCCCCAGGGAGACTTGCCAAGAAGAATCAGAGACCACTGATCACCTCCCGTGGCACTGCCCGTATGCCAAGGGTGTGTGGAAAAAGGTAAGCCACCTCCTTCAAAGAGTGACAGGAGTCAGGCTAATGACAAGGGAGGCAGTGATATAAGGACACCTGACGGAGAAGCAGGGGTCCCAGATAATGCATTTCAATCAGTCTGTGTCCTGTGTCTGGAGTGCCCTGTGACAATGTAGGAGCCTCCTGTTATACAGGCACGCTGCGCTCAAGGAAACAGGCCATTAAAATGTTCATCAGCAGTGAGAAGGACAATGAATGAACTGAGAGAGCAAACCCCAAATCAGGGTTTGGACTAAAGGACTGTGATTGGGGTAGGTGAGCGTGGAGGGTGAGTGCACAGGGGTGGAGGGGAGTGGGTGCGTTTATTGTAATTGGAAGTGCTGGTTTCTTAATGCGGTTTTGAGATGTGTGATGGGAAGTTTATGACAGAGGGTGTATTTATAGAACTGTCTCTATATAGAGAAATATATTTCAATAATATAAAAAAAAACTCTGAATGGGCCAGGCTGGCAGCTCTGTCCCAGACTTGTGGCCGGACTCCTTCTTTCTGCACACCCTTGGAAAGTCTTGCAGCACCTGTGCCTTAGGGATGCTGTGCGGTAAGTGCACTTGGGGAATCCTGGCAGCCTCTTCTGTGGAGGAGGGGAGCTAAAGCACAAACAAATGAAAGGTGGGACACCTGAAGTTGGCAAAGATGCCTTTTCTATGAGCTGGCCAGGCCTGAGTGATTCTGGTGAAACAGGCATTTGGGAATAAAAAAGCTGGGGCTTGTGACATAACCCAGCTTGTTCTCAGTGGTCACACAGGAGACAGCTAAGAGGGGTTGGGGGCAGAGGGACTCTGCTGAAGGGGTGAGGGCTCCCCAGAGAGTGTCACAGAAAGGATGCTAGTACAGGAGAGTGGGACATCTGTGAGGAGACACCAGGGGTAGTGCCGTGGCTGCTGTGAGCCAGGAGAGCCCTTCGTGTAGGATGCTATAGCCCAAGGGCTGGGCTGGGAGCTGTGACCCAGAAGGGTGCATCCCTTTGGGCCAGGTAAGGAGCTTTAATGCTGAGGATTGTGGCAGAAAGCCACCCTGGTTTCTCCCCAAAATCTCTGCCCTGTGACTCTGTGATTAGATGGGCCAGCACGGAGGAGTCACACCTCAGCCTGTCTCTTTAGGTAACCTGAGCTGGCTGCAGTCCTGAGGGAGGGGGGAACCTGCTCCCTCTGCCTACGGGACTGGCATCAGTTACCTGGGTGGGGGGCATCTACCTGGGGAGCTGGAATCTGCCCGGTAACAGGTGATGTATTTCAAATTGGTTGGCTGACAGCCAGCTGGGGCTGACCTCCACTGGACCAAGTGAATGAGGTCAGAGGGGCTATATAGGTGTGGGGGAGGAGGCTCTCTCTTCTCTCTTTGGCCATGAGGGGAAGCAGCAGCAAAGCAGGGGAGACAGAGGAGCCTTGCCATCGGGACCGAGCTCTCTCTCTCACCCCCAGACTCCAGAGGGGAAACAGGAGAGCTCTGGAAGATGCGTTTGAGTAAGCTACTCAATGGGATTAGATATCTAGCTGGCAGTAACACAGATGCGTGATCAAAAGGCTACCTCAGCCACACTATTTGCTCTCTGGGATTTCTAAGATATTGCTGAACCCTGTACCCTAGTTTCCCCTACCCCCTGGAATCAATAAAGTTCTCGTTTGTGACCGGTGTGGGAGACTTATTGAGGGGTGGGTCTAAATTATGCCTAAGAGACCCCTTAGGTCTGCGGACTAAAGGAGACTTTGCTTTTTGCCCCCTTGACTTGGGGAAGTGCCCCAAGTGCCTGTACCGGGTCGAATACCCGTCGGACTATTAGGCCTGTGTTTCCCCGAGGACACAGGGCCGAGACAGTCCCTTCTCGGGGTGGTGGCGGCAAGTTACCCCCAGACTAGCCAGTGTGCTCCGGGAGAGGGGTCGGCCAAGCAGATTTCAACAGATGACAGTGCTCAGCCCTCACACTGACTGGTCTGCTTGGATGGGGATGCCCAATCTCTGGGGCTGGGGGAGTTGATGTTCAGAGGTGAGGTTCTCTGATCTGCTAAGCCCTCCGGTGTGCTGAGTCCTGGATGGGGGCTGGAGAATTTGGGGACTCAGGCCAAGCCAGTGGGTCTCTATCCCTGCACAAAGGCATACTGTTTGGCAGGGTGTGGCACTGGGATGTCCCTGCAGGAGGAACTTCCTCTTCTCCTGTCTCCTGTGGCCATCCCACTGCAGGGGGAGGGTGTGTTGGGTGCCTGCAGTCCCCTCCATAGCAGGGGTGTGGAGCACAAAAACCACAGCCCCTTCCCAAAATCCTTGCTGCCTAAGTCCAACTTCCCCCTGCAGTCCCCTCCTTCCCCAAGAGGCCGCTCACCAGCTCACGGGCTCTCTAGTGGCAGTTTGCATAGGCTCAGTGTGTGGAATGAGGAGGCTCCACTTCTCTTCTCACACTCCTGCTCCAACCATGGGTCCCGATTCCCCTTTGCACATGGCTTTGACCACTGTGGTGCCCTGCATGGCCAGCTGGTTGCACAGGACCAACTAGGCTTGAGGGGGAGCTCTGCCCTCCAGCCACCTCCTCTCTTGGGGTACCTTGCATTGGGCACACAGTCAGGCAGATAAGAGCTATAAACTGCACAATGCAAGGGACTGGGGGCCCCAGTAATTGGAGAAATCCCAGGTGATGACCAGGGTGATAGTGAGGAGAGGAAGAGTCCAGAAGCAATGAACTGGCATCCCAGAGCAGATACCATGGGTAGGACTCAGCAGTTTGAGAAATGGGGCCCTGCCTTTCCTATAGGCACCAGTTGAAATCTGGTCCCAGGGACCAGGGACCCTCATGCCCTGTGCCCCTCTTTGGTCCCTCTGTGCACAAAGTGGTTAGGTTTTCCCAGTGCACACCCTTCCTCCCCACCCACAACACCCACTTCCCCCACTGTCTTTATTGCTGGGTGGTGGAGATGGCCCCACAGACTGGAAGCTTGCCTGGGACTTGAGTGTACTGGTCCGGACTTTGCCCCAGATGCCCCGTGTACCGCACTGCGCAGCACTGCCCGGCTCTGGGGCTCAGCTCCCATGTGTACCATGGGGGGAACGGCCCAGCCCAGGGACACAGGGTGTGGGGGGAAATGCAGAGGGGAGGGAGAAGTCAGGGTTTGGGAACCATCTGGGAGATGAGCTGAGGGAGCCCGGGGGTGGCTGAGCCCTGGAGACGGGGCTTCCCCCGGGGGTGGGGCCCCGGGAGCAAAACGTGCCCCTGTGTGGACGTGGCCCTGGGCTCCCCTCCCCCCAGCACCATCCAGCTGCCCCGGGGCAGGGCGGTGCGGGGGCAGGCACCCACTCTGCTGCAGCAGGGACAAGTGTGGCGCGGGGCCCCTGAGCCCGGCTGCACCCGGCGACAGATGACGCCGCTCCGCCCCGATGCTGACTGGTCCCCGGGGTGGCGAGGGGCTGTCCCCGGGCTGGGGCAGCGTCGCGGGGCTGCTGCTCGGGGCGCGGCAGAGCACGTCTCACTGCCGGGACATCGAGGGGTGGCAGCTCTGCCCTGCGCCGCGATGGGGACCGCTGGGACGCCGGGGGCCGGGGGCCGCTGGGCGGGGGCTGTGCTGGCGACACTGGCGGTGCTGGGGACCCGCGTGGCCCATTGCACGGAGCCCCCCGGTGAGCAGGGCGTGGGAGGGGTGGCAGGGCCTGGAGCCGCGCGCTCGGGCTTTTCTGCATGGGGAAATGATCCCCAGGGCTAGGGGCAGGGGTGTCGGGGGGGTGTGGAGGGACCCACAGTGCACGGCCGGGGCAGTGACACCCCCGATGGACACCGGGTGCTGTACGGGCAGTGGTCTGAGGTGGGGTCACTGGTGAGGCCAGGGTGGGGGGCAGCCGGGCAGGGTGAGGGGGCAGCCATGCAGCCTGGGGGGTCAACAGACAGCTGGGGGAGTGGGGGAGCACCCTGTGTGGTCCCAGAGCAGTGACTCCCTGGGCACTCTGCCCCCCGGGGGCCTTCCTGAGGGGAGACCCTGACCCGCTTGCTCCTTTCCCTCCCCCGCCCCAGAGTATTTCCTGTTCCAGCACAAGGCAGACTGTCTCCACACCAAGAGCACCCGGCGCGTGAGAGATCTGGACAGGTCCATCTGGAACCAGCAACAACTCGCTCACTTCGGCAGTGACCCGGGTGTGTAGGTGGCGGACACGGAGCTGGGGGAGCCTGACGCCGAGTACTGGAACCGCCAGAAGGACGTGATGGAGCTCAGACAGGGCGAAGTGAACACGTTCTGCCGGCACAACTACGGGGTGTAGGAGAACTTTATCAACACGCACAAAGCTGAGTTCTACTGACACAACTATGGGGTGTTTGAGCAAGGCCACATGATCGGCCGCAGGGGTGAGTCCCGGGGTCTGGGGCAGAGGCGGGGGGCGGGGCTGGTGTGGGCGGGGCCGGGCCCCGGTGTGCTCTCCCACAGCCCCGCCCCCTGCGGGAACCGGGGACGTCATCACCGCGCGCCCGGCGGAGTCTGACCCCCGCCCGAGCAGGCCCGTGGCGCTGGGCGCAGCGCGCAGCGCGGTGCCCACGGGGGTCGGGCGCCTTCCCCGGGTGCAGGGAGGCGGGGGGCGAGGGGGCAGGAGCTGCAGCTGCCCCCCCAGCCCCCCCTCGCCGGCAGGGCAGGGGCAGCGCTGCGCCGGGGGTGCGGGCAGAGGAAGGGGCAGCTGTGACCTGGGAAGGGAAAGAAATCACATGGAGGGGCACACGAGGTGGGAGTGCAGATCCCGGGGGGGCAGATCATAGGTCCAAGGTTTTACTTGCGGATCACGCTGTCACCCTGCGGGGACACGACCATGGGGCAGGGCGCAGCCGGGGGCAGTCGGGTCACACCGGGGTTGCAGAAGTGCCCCAGGAGCATCACCCCCCAGGGCTGGGGGAGGGGAGGGGCGCAGGGGTCGCCCATGGTCAGGACGGACAGGAGCCCAGGCACTGCCTGCCATGCAGCAATGGGAGCTGTGGGGTCGGGGGGGCTCGGCCCTTCTCCACCCCTAGCACTGCTGTGGCTGGTGAGGGGCGGTGGGCCCGGGGGCAGGCTGCGCGGCACCCACCAGGGACTGAGATCAGCGCTCCCTGCCCCAGGCACCAGTCACTGCAAAGAGCTTTGCCCAAGGCCCTTCGGGGGGGCCAGGCAGGAGCACTTGCGCCACAGGCAGGACCCAGGGAGCTCAGCCCCGTGGAGCCTTTCCCCGGGGTGGGGGCAGGTCCCTGCTGTCTGGGAGGGGGCACCACAGCTGCAGGGGTTCTTGGGGCCCCAGACAGCTTTGCCTGCCCAGGTCCCGGGGAATGTCCCATTTCCAGCAGGGCAGGAAACCAGAAGTGTCTCGCTCCTCTCCTAGAAGACTTGCTTGTTGCTCTGGGCGTGGGGCAAGTCGCTGCGTTCAGCGGGTAACAGGAATCTCATCCTGATGAGCAGGGATCCTGGTGTCCTGTGTTAAAAAATCCCAAATTCTGCGATTAAAAAGCCCCAAATCCACATTTTTCCATAACTAAAATGAAACTCCCGTGTATATAGAGTCGTCAGCTGTACACAATGTTTATTGAGATATTTACAGTTTTAAACCAATCTGGAAACCAGCCAGTGCCTCAGTCATTACATTAAAATAGAATCTAAATACCTCTATATTTTGGCTTTTGATTTTGGTCATTGATACTGGAAAATCAGAGCTTCCCCTGCCCCCTTCACTCACCAGGACGTGGGCCAGGTGCCGCTGCCCCTCCCCCACTGCTTCCTTGCTGCTGAGCAGCCCTGACATGGCAGTATCCCTCACTACCAAGCCACAGCCCCCCCAGCCATGCTGGTACCCCTCATTCCTGACCTACACCCCCGCATCCTCACAAATGTCCCTCAGTCCTGACCTGCACCTCCCTATCTCCACCAGTGCCCCTCACTCTTGAACCACAGTCCCTCATCCCCACTGGTGCCCCATATTCCGGACCCACAGCCCCACATCCCTGCCAGTTCCCCTCACTCCAGGCAACCCCCCACATACCTCAGTCCTGCTGGTGCCCCCCTCTTTCAATCCACTTCCCCCTCCCCGAGGCCGCAGCCCCTCTGTATATTGGGAAGGGGGGTTGTATGGGGCAGGGTAGGTGCCCAACCATAGGCAACAGCATGGGTGATGAGTTGGGGTGGCATGGGAGGGGGGGACATGCCCCTCCAGATTTGTGTGCCCACAGTGGGGTGTGAGGCTATAGCTTGGCTGGACCACCACCAGGCAAGAGCTGCCTTTGTGGCCCAGCGGGTGGCACCTGGCACAGGAGGGTGGAGCAGGGTGGCAAGACTCACTGCTGCAGCTGCCGCCAACACCTCCCCACCAGCCGTGCCACCATGGAGTAAGGACATGCCACCAGCAAGGTGAGGAGTAGCAGACTGGGGGCCTCACAGGCAGGGCTGCACCTCTACCTGGCCACCTTTTCTCTTTAAAGGACAACATCCACATTTTTCTGCAGCAAATGGAAAACCCAAACCCCTGCTTATGAGACGCATGATGGGGTCTCCTGGGGATAGGGCCAGGTCCCAAACCTGGGATATCTTTGCAACTCACTGCCACTCCCAAGCAAAGCCCCTGGCTGTCCACAGCTGCAAGCCATTAACCCAGGACAGGACACTTGGTGCTGCAGCCATAGAGCTGGGCCTCCAAAATGGAGAGGTCTCCCCCTGAGATCTTGAATGAAAAAGGGAATCCAGAGCGTTTAAAAGACCCTTCTAGATTCACGTCATTTGCAACTAAAAAAGGAGAAACTTCAATGAAAGTTTACCTTTAATTATAAAAATATCACACTGCCTTGAATGTAATGTGCAGCAGAGAAGGCAGCAGCAACAACATGCATCGGGGGGAAAAAATAACACATTTCCTTACCATAAGTTTACAAGTAGCAGCAGGGAGGCTCCCACTTGCTCTGTTTCTTGAAAGTCCCTGCACATTTGACTTACACATTTGCTCAGAAACTGCTCTTATCATATTCCTCACTTAAGATTCACATTGCAAATCCAGTTAGCTGTTCTTGGGGAAAAGCACATGTGCTGCATGTGAGAAAACACAGCAGTTTATAGTGGCACCAAAGTAATGATTTAAATAAACGCAAGGCTGAGGGGTGAGAGAAACTGAGGCAGGCAGGGGTCGGGGGAGAAAATGTTCCCTGATGGAGGAATCCTTCTTTCTCGCAGCTCATTCTCTCCATCTCTTTCCCACTCAGGAAAGCCCAAGGTGAAAGTCTCCCCAACAAAATCAGGGGCCCAGGCCCACCCGGACACACTGATTTGCTCCGTGACGGGGTTTTACCCCGGCGGGATCGAGGTGAAATGGTTGAGGAACAGGCAGGAGCAGACAGCCGGAGTGGTGTCCACGGAGCTGATGCAGAATGGAGACTGGACCTTCCAGATCCTGGTGATGCTGGAAGTGACCCCCCGGAGCGGGGACGTCTACACCTGCCAGGTGGAGCACAGCAGCCTGCCGGGCCCCGTCACCGTGCTCTGGGGTGAGGAACGGGGAGCCCGGGGCAGCCCCTGAGGTCTTGGAGGGGAGGGGTCTCCCTTTGTGCAGCCCCACACGGGCTGTGCAGGGTCAGGCCCCTTTGCCACAGGGGCAGGGGTGTGAGCAGGGGGTGGGAGCCCGGACTGAGCCCTTCACCTCCGGCTCCTGTCTCCACAGAGGCGCAGTCAGACTTAGCGCATTTGCTTGGAGTTTGCTCTTACTGTATTCCTCAGTTAAGATTCACATTGCAAGGCCAGTGACCTGTTTTTGGGGAAAAGCATGTGTGCTGCATGTGAGAAAACACAGCAATTTTATAGCAGCACCAAAGTAAAGATTTAAATAAACTCAAGGCTGAGGAGTGAGAGAAACTGAGGCAGGCAGGGGTTGGGACTGTGGGACTTCATGGGGCTGAGGTATTGGGGGGCTTTCTGCCCCAAACCTCCCTCCTCTGTCCTGTTGCTCGTCTGCTGGCGCAGACCAAGGTTTTCCCCTGGCAAAACGTAGTGTCCCAGGAGACTTTCATTTCAGCTTCCCTGCGCTCTGACCTTGTTCTGCAGCAAAGGAAACTTTGGCAGCTGGGGGGTCCGACTGGGTTTGTTCAGTGCAATATAATGCAGATCCTCAGCCCTGCAGGTGTGAGAGGCTGCAGGTGTCAGGGGTCCCGGTCTCCCCCTTAGCCCAGACAGTCAGGGAGGGGTGTGGGGCAGGAGCAGGATTGTCTCGCCTACACCAGACCCAGGGAGAAAATGTCCCCCGGCACTGGGAACGGCAGAGGGGAGAATAACAGCCCTTTCCTGGAGGCAGGAGATGAGGAGCAGCAGCAGAAAGAAGGAAGCACTGCCCCCGGCTCTGCTCCCTGTGAGGCCCAGGCAGCTTTCACACCTACCTGGGAACTAGCGGGTGCTGCTACTGCTGTATTTCTCACCTATAATGCTCACTGCGATATCCAGCACGTGGGGTTTTTTTCTTTTTTGAGGAAAAGTGTACGTGGTATGAAAGGATAGCATATTTTCTCTTGCACCCGTGCTCTATCATAATCTGTTTCCTGATTGCTGACACCCCTCGCCACCTCCTTCTTCCCTAAATTTTCAATTGCTGCTTTTGGCATAAAAGAAAACACAGCGCGGGCTCCTCCAAAATGTGCACAGCCATGGTCTGGTCTAGGGCTGTTCCTGGCACTTGATTCTGCCCGTGTCTCCCTGCCTGCCCTCGGTCAGGATGAAAATACAAACGCAGCTTCCCAGCTGAGACTGTGGCTCACACAAGCGTGACCCCGGTTGAATTCATCCTCGCTGAATGCTCTCTGGAAATAGAGACAGAAGCACAGAGTAGTGAATCCAGATCAGGGAAATACCTACACGTGCACACAGGGAACCCCTCTATCCAGCCCTGTCTGGGTGAGACCGTGACTTGGGTTTTTAAGGGGAGATGAGAGGTCCCTAATGGGGTCTGCCCCGCACCTCCAGGCTAGGGCAGGATCTCTGGTCTCTCTGAGGGGCTGCCTCTGGTGAGACTCTCACCATGTTTCTCCTTGTTTTCCAGGCCGCCCCGTTCCCCAGCCAACAGGTAATTTCCATCTCAGTCCACCCCTAGGAAGCCCCCCGCCCCCTCAGGGACCACAGGCTGCACAGGGGGCCCATGGAGCGGCTGCCCCTGCCCTTTCACCCCAGCACTTGCCCAGCCCAGCATGGGTGGGAGCTGGAGCATGGAGCATTTGCAGTGAGGAAGAGGAGGAGTCTGCATCGCCCTCATTACTGCCATTCAGGCCACACCTAGAGCTACTCCCAGGGTGAGAGCATCCTGGGCCCTACAAGAGCATCCCCCCATCCGGGGGCTGCAGACCAGCCTCTAGAGAGGCCCTGGCCCCTGTCAGACCCCCCCGGGGCCCTTTCCCAGTGCCGCTAGTCCCTGCCCCGTGCTGACGTCTCCCCTCTCTCCCCGCAGGGCTCCTCAGTTAGATCCTGCAGTGTCGGGGCCGGCGTTGCCCAGCGTGATTCTCCAGCCCCGCTCTCCTGGCGGCCGTCCCTGTATCTGGAGCTCTTCTCCCTTCCCTCCAGCCTCACCTGGACCCTGGGGCTGACTCCTCAGAATTAACCCTTTCTCTGCCTAAGCCTGAACCACATCTGCACTCAGAAATGCTACTGCTTTTGGGGGCACCTTCAGGGGACTCTGATCTGAGACACGGGGAGCTGTAACAAGCCTATTTCCAGGAGTTGTCACAGCCCTTTGGAATGAGACTCCCGTGGGTCCTCAAGTTAAGCTAATATGCCCCAGAAAGGATCAGTGTCACCTTCAGCCTGAGCAGTGGAGACATGTTATTAGGAAAGGAGAGGATGGAGGAGCCCAGTGATACCCAGGGGACACGTGCTCTACCCTTGGGCCACAGTGGTCCTGGGGGGTCTCTGAGCTTGTAGCCACCTTGTTACAATTGAGATCTGGTAAGTCTGGCCTGGGGTCCCAGGGTGTCCCATGGTGCTGTTGGACAGAAGCAGGTGAGGGTTGAACTCCCGAAGAGACAGCTGCGGTGGGAGAGGCCCCTGCAGAGGGCAATTGCACACCAGTCCCTGAGGGAACAAGGAACCCCAAGGGTGGGTTCAGTGACAGTCCCAGGGAGGTGTCTAGTCCATTAGTGTCAGAGGGAGGCAAGATTCTCAGGGAGGAGTCCAAGGAAGTCCCTGAGGGTGAAAGTGCACTCCCTGCAGGAGCACCTGAACTCCCAGCTGTTTGCTTAGCCGGGCGAGAGGAGTTCAAGCAGGAGGTTCTGGGGGACCCCAGCTTGGAGGACCTCCAGCAGATAGCTCAGGAGCAAGAGACCAAGTTCACCCCAGAGAAGAGGGAGCAGGTGGTCTGGGATAAAGGGTTTCTCTACCGGTTGTGGGTGCCCAGGAACTGCACCCAGACCTAGGAACCCCATCGCCAGATCACAGTACGTTGTAAATACAGACAACATTTGCTTTCCATGGCTCACGATTTACCATGTGCTGGTCACATGGGCAGGACATGGACATGCTGGTGGCTGCAGGCGAACTTTTATTGGCCCAGAATTGCCCAGAATGTGACAGACTACGGCCAATCTTGCAAGATACGCCAGGAGACAGGCAAAAGTGGGGACAAGAGAAAGATTCCCTACAGCCCCTCCCTATCATTGATAAACCCTTCCAAAGCATGAGGATAGACATTGTATGCCCTCTGAGGCATAAGACTCATAGAGGGAAAAAGTACATCCTGACTAGTGGATTTTGCAACTCAGTACCCGAAGGCGGTTGCCTTGACCTCCACCGAGGCACCTGTGGTTGCTGATGCCCTAACCAAAATCTTCTATCAGCTGGGGTTTCCTTCTGAGATCCTGACCGATCGGGGTGGAAACTTCCTGGCAGAGGTGATGAAGTGCCTGTGGGAGTGCTGTTCGGTGAAACACCTCAAGACCACAGCCTACCACCCTCAGACAAATGGGCTAGTAGAGAGGTTCAATGGGACCTTGAAAGGGATGCTAAAGGCCTATGTGGACTTGAACCCCAATGACTGGGATAAGAAAATTCTGCATTTGCTCTTTGCCTCCCGGGAGGTGCCCCAGGAGTCCACGGGGTTCTTGCCATTCGAGTTGATGTTTTGGAGGCGAGTTTGAGGTCCTCTTGATCTGGTGGGAGAGGAGTGGGAAGGGAAAATCCCTTCCACCAAGACCTCCATGGTGGAGTATGTGCTGAACTTTCGTCAGAAGCTGACTGACATGATGAAAGTGGCACGAGAGTCCCTGGGACAGGCCCAGGAGAAGCAAAGGTCCTGGTACGATGAAAAGGCTCGCTTATTTTCCTTTGACCTTGGTGATGAGGTTATGGTTTTCTTGCCACTAAAGACAGACAAGCTACAAGCTGCTTGGGAAGGTCCTCATGTTGTCCTGGATAAGCTGGATGATGTGACCTATGTCGTGGCCAGGAGTGGGAGAAAGCCTGAGACTGTTCATGTGAACATGCTTAACCCTTACTTTGATAGAGGGGATGCGTGTTCTGGATTTCCTCAGTAGAAGGATCACCTGAGGACCCAGAGGAGCCGGTCATGTACAGTGACTGGGATGGGGAGGCAGGAATAGAGGAACTGCTCCTGCCGGACCATCTGCCCCCCCCGGACAAGGACAAGGACAACCTGCTCGCAGCACTCAAAGACTTTGGGACAGTGTTCTCCAACAAACCAGGTAAAACGGACCTGGTGGTGCACTCTATAGACACGGGCAGCCATTGCCCTGCACACTCCAGACCATACCCAGTTAATGAGAAGATAAAGCAAGAAATAACGTGAGAGATCACAGAGATGGAAGAGTTAGGTGTAATTCGGCCTTCAGTGAGTCCCTGGGCCAGCCCGGTTATACTCGTCCGGAAGCAGGATGTGGCCATCTGGTTCTGTGTGGACTACCGGAAGCTGAACACTTTTACCACCCCAATGCATACACTATGCCCAGGATGGACACTTTGCTTGATCGCCTGGGCCCAGCCAAGGTTATTTCTACTCTTGATCTGTCCAAAGGATTCTGGCAAATGGCACTGGATCTGGATGCCATAGCCAAGTCTGCCTTTACCACCCCTGTGGGACAATATGAGTTTATGGTTTTACCTTTCGGTACACGCAACTCTCCAGCATCTTTTCCAAGACTGATTAATAACCTGCTACAAGAATGTCAGCAGTTTGCCATGGCTTACATCGATGACATCGCTATCTTCAGTCAGGACTTTGAATCGCACCTGATTCATCTGGCCACCATGTTAAGCAAGATCAAGCAAGCTGGTCTTACGGTGAAAGCCAAAAAGTGCCAGTTACTATCTGAGTGCAATATTTGGGACATCGTGTGGGTGGAGGTCATGTCGCTCCCCTGTGGGACAAGATCAAGGCTGTTAAAGACTGGCCACCTCCACAAACCAAGAAGCAAGTCAGAGCCTTCCTTGGCCTGGCAGGCTATTACAGGTGGTTTACCCTGGATTTGGAGTGACAGCAGCTCCCCTAACTGAGCTTACCAAGAAGGGCAGCCCTGATCCAGTGGCCTGGAAGCTGGGGTGCCAACAAGGGTGCCCTGGTCAAACAACTGATCCTGAAGTCACCGCACTACAATAAACCCTTCTACGTCACCACAGACGCCTCTGACACAGGACTAGGAGCCGTACTCCTACAAGAGCACCAAGGGACGCGGCACCCCGTGGTGTCCCTCAGCCAGAAGTTAATCCCTCGGGAGCGAAACCTGTCATCTATCAAGAAGGAGTGTCTGGCAATCGTCTGGGCACTGAACAAGCTGAGGCCCTATCTATGGGGGCAGCAGTTCACCGTCCTACCGGACCATGCCCCACTGCAGTGGTTACAGACGACGCAAAACAACAATGCCAAGCTTCAACGATGGGCCTCGCAGCTTCAAGAGTTCAACTTCACTGTCAAACACATCAAGGGAAGCCAGAATGTGATAGCATCCTCTCATGAAAGGACTTGGGGTAGTGGGTTGGATGGACTCAAACCCGCCTGAGAGAGCTCTGGTGGGGAGTTCCGGAATGTGCCTGTACCGGGTCGAGTACCCGTAGGACATTAGGCCTGTGTTTCTCCGGGGACACAGGGCAGAGACAGTCCCTTCTTGGGGTGGTGGCAGTTTATCTTACCCCCGGACTCTGTGGTGTGGCTAGAGAGCAGGTCTGCCAGGGCTTAGGTGCCCCTGGAGAGACACATGGAGTCCAGAAGGTGGATGGGCGTGGTGAGGTGGGATGCTCAATGCAGGAGCGCCCCCTACGTGCCCACCACACAGGGCACCAGAGTGGCCAAAGCCACATGCCATCCAAAGGCATGGACACCTAGACGCATGGTTGTGGCAGGAGTGGGAGAGGGGAAGTTTTCAGAATCCTAGAGAAGTCGTGCGGGAAAGGAAATGCAGAGGTTACATCGAGTTGAACCCCCTGCCTGAGACACCATCAACTTTGTCCAAACCAGGCCAGACAAATCCATTGTCTGACCTCCAAGCAACATGACACAGTCAACCCTGACATGACACAAACCTAACACCTTCACCTGCCACAGGTAAAGCAGGGGAACTAAGGCAGCCAATGTCCTGCTTCAATAAAAGATTCTTATATTCACTGAAAAGATCTGAGGAAGAGGCCATCTCGCTACTACGCAGGAAGCCAAACCACCCCCAGTCCAGAGAAGTTGACCATGGGTAAAATTTTTCCTGCCTTAGGAATGCAGTGTCAATTTGGAAGGGCTAGACCCTCTATCCAGGATCCGCTATGTTTGAGTCAAGCATAAGCATTGCCATGGCCCAGTCGCCATCCCCGTGGCAAATGCAGGTGCAGGAGCAGCAATCTGGGCTGCAGGGGTGGCTGCACCCTGGCTCCCAGCCTCTTCCCTGCTCCCCCATTCCCTGGTGGTGGCAGACCAAGATGTGAGAGCCTCAGGGGACTTTAGTCTCCAAAGCAGGTAAAAACGCCCCTACTTCCTCTTCATGCTTAGAGCCACATCCTCTCCCTCCACTTTCCACCTTGCCCGCTCACTGCTGCTACTTTCCCTGTTCTCCCTGGGATGGGGGAAGCTTCATAACTACTTCTGCCCACTTTAGCTGGACAGTGCTCAACTGGGACAACAACATCAGTGGGCCAGTGGGTGTGTTCCCCTGTCCTGCCTACCCCCCTGGGAGAAGGTGTGGGGAAGGGGAAGAGCCCCTACCCATCACCAGTGCCCAAACTGAGCCTAATCCCCACGCAGCTTGCCTGAAACTAGCAGAACATCCCTGAAACTTCCTCTGCCCTGGGACAGGAGGGAAAATAGCAGCAGCAGGTGGGCTAGTAGAGGGGCCATGACTGAGCCTGGAGGGGATTCTTACCTGTTTCAGGGACTTTCAAAAGTTCCCAGAGTTTCCATGGCATGCTCACGTCTGAAGTGCACCCCATCTGGGCTCTCCTCTTCCTGAGAGAAGCACACATACCTGCCCCAAGCCTCTGGTGGATTCAGTGGTCCCAGATGGGGACAGACAGAGCAGGAGCTCACAGATCACGCCTCTCTTGGTAAATACAAAACTCAGGAGTTAGGACACTGGTCAGGGAAAAGCATTTCATCTGGCTCAGAGTCCTTCCAGCAAGTATGAATCCATTGCAGGGAGAGACCCCATGCCAGTGAAGTCCTTTTCTCCCCGTGACAATTCCTGGTCCCCCACGATGCAGCCACAAGGAGGGTCATCACAAGGATGTACTTAGAAAATCTTGATGAGGCAGGAAACTCAGCCCATCCCAGTGTTAGTTTACTGGGCACTGAGAACAAAGCCTAAGGTCCTGTTCTCTTTGCCGAACCACCCAGCTTATTCACTGGCTTTTTCCATTCCTGAATCAAGTCTTCCCATGCACTGCCTCTCGGAGCCCAGCACTGCTCCATCCTTTACAAGGGCACTGGGTGCAAGTGGGCTGAGAAATGCTACCTGCACTTCCCCTCATCTCTTCCTTCCCTGCCTGTAGCCCTGCAACAGGGAGAGTCTCCAGAAAGCGTGGTCAGCCAGGGCAGCAGTTATAATAGCCATCAGCCTCATTCCAGCCTCCCTTCTTTGATCCCAGGCACCATGAGGTGGCAAGGGAGGTGGGGGCAGGAGGTTTCAAGTCCACATCTGCAGTTGGGGTGGGCAGAATAGGAAAAGGATCCATACAGTCACCTGAGGGAACACAACAGATATACAGGCAGAGGGAGGATGCTCACAGGAAAGGGCAGTGCAGGATGGAGGTGGGGAAAGCACAAGGAGAAGAAAGATGGTTGGGAAGGGACCTGACCCCAGGGTGTTACTAGATTTGCCTATCACTTTGGGGTGTGCTCACTTATTAGGGATACGTTTCTAGGGTCTTGGTAATTCTATCAGTGTGCTGCTTGTGTTACTTGTGTTTCTGTATGGAGCTGTATCTCTCCCTTCTGCAAGCCCTCACCCCCAGTGGAGCTATCTTGCAGGACTCAGTCTCAATGGGGCTGGGTTCCTCCCACCACCAAATCAGTCATACACACACATGCCCACACACAGAGATTAACGTGACACGCCTGACCCGGCCGGGTTGATCAGCATGGACAGGCTGACACCCTCATACGCCAGGAATCAGAGCAACAATACACTGCAGTCAGACACAAGCACGTGGGTAAACAGAATACCTCTGAATCCGGCCGGGTGGCCAGCTGACACCCGCATAGGCCAGCATTCAGGTCATTAGGGCACGTCTGAGTCAAACTGAGTCAATAAGCCTGTTCAAGCTGATCCCCTGATGTGTTTCAAACTCAGCACGTCCCAATCTTTAGCCTTTTGATGAGCAGACCCCACAGTATTTTGGGGCATTAAAGGGATCTTTAGCTTAGGTAAAAGAAGCATTGCTGCAGAGCAAGTGGGGAAGGAGAAGTAGAGGAGGAAATATATACCCAGTTACCACCAGTTTGACTATAAAAGGTATTTATTGTTAAGTATATGAAATATATAATGACATTAGTAATAATAGACATGCAAAGGAAAAACAAACACAAACAATTACAATACTACCCTGGTTTCACTAAATATTTGGTCAAACTTAGCTGAAGCTTAACTAATACATTTCAGGTTCAGAAATCTATGCCTAAAGAGAAAAGACAGAGAGCGAGAGAGAGAGAGAGAGAGAGAGCTGGGATCTCCCCAGTCCAAGGCACTCGGGTTGCAATGCTGACAGGTAAAGTTCTCAGCACGATCCCTGAAGGGAGACGATCTGTTTCTTCCAGCTTCGAGAACAACAGCGGATGGTGTTAGAGAGACTTTTCTTCTTGAAGCACACTCACACATGGCTGCTTTTTTTACAGAACTTGATACCCTCAGTTCAGCTGCTTCAAAGCATTCTCAATAGTGTAGGTCATTGTCTTTTCTCTTGACAAGGAGTTTTCTGTTTTGGACCATCTCAAGAAACTGATTGATACTTAGGAAAACATAAGGTTAGGGAGTAACCAGACACTTAGGAGCCAGCTTGAAATTCCTATGGATAGCAGATATACCAATGGGATATCTCATGGTTTGTCCAGAAACAATGGATAGCTTGCAGCATCAGGGTTTGGGATTTTTACTTGTTGTGAACAAGCCTCAGCTTAGCATGACTTTTCCAGATCTTATTATAGTCTTTTAACAGACTTAAGGCAATTATTGGAGTGTTCATAACCTTTGAGGGTCCAGGGAGGACTTCCACCAGTAATCCCAGGAAAAGTATGACAACACCTGTGGTCAGGGCTCCAACAGGCTGGACGCTGTGCTGAACGCTTTACCATTGT